>NW_011342699.1:68016-98368 GCF_000735185.1 Notothenia coriiceps | reverse complement strand
TGTTTTCACTGCTCATAGGATATGCGGGTTCGGGTTGGTTTGCGGATCTTGTGCCGACGGGTCGGGTCGGTTTGCGGAACTAATTGGCAATATGTGCGGGTGGCGGGGCGGGTTCGGTATTGCACGTCGCGGGGGCGGGAGCGGGTCTTGAAAATCAGACCCGTGCAGGACTCTGCCCCACACCTGCCTCCCTGTTTGTAATACTTTTGGGTCCGCATTCCAAAACCTTGACATGTTGTTAATTGACATTAGATAATTCACTGTGAAGTCCTAAAATACACAAACAAGACTGTTACACACTTAATGTGAAAGTGAAAGAAAAGTGTCAAAGAAATGGGGGGGTTTCGTGCCTTGCTTAAGGACACATTGGCAGAGCAAAAAGGAGGCATCTGGCATCTCTCCATGCTGGTAGTACTTGGTCTGATTGGAAGTCCCGAGCCAAGTCCCTACAGACTGAGCTACTGCTGCCGAAATACATGAAAGAAATGTGTGTTGGAGTTGGTGTTTGGGTGCTTACCGATGCCGTAGTCTTCTGGATTCTCCTGTTGCTCATCGAAACATTTCAGAGGCTCAGGGGAATGAGGTTGTTTCTGTACAGCTGGAGGGCTGTGGGCAGGCTTTGGGGAAGCTTTAGGACCCCCTGCTGGGTGTGGAGAGGGGTGAGGACTGGGTTTGACAGTTAGATCAGAAGAGCTGGCTGTAAGGAGAGCCGATATAGCGGCAGCATATGAAGACGACATGTTCAAAGGGGCCTGAAGAGTCCGAGCATAACTGAAGATGAAGATGAGTCCGGAAGACAGCAGCACTCAAGGAGAAAGCTGCAACAACAAAAAAGTTCAATCATTATCAGAAACAAGAGTTCACCAGCTGTTTGTCTCTGTCAGCTGGTTTGTGCTTTAAGTCACTGTTTGCAGGAGCATTGACATTTTAAAGAGGAACTGAAAATGTGTGTTTATTTTTAGCTGGATGAATGGCATGTCAACGTAAATAGCTCCTGACACTGGCCCAGCTGCAACCGAACTCTTCCTGGTAGCGCATGGACTACCGTGTGGACGCCACAGTTGTAAACATGAATGGGTAACAGTTCAAAGTCATTCTTGAAGAAAAACAAGACACTATAGGTCCAGCAACATGGGGGTTTGAGATGTTTAAGTGAAAAATATTGTTTGGGACTGAACCAAGAAATTCACTTCTCCCACCTTATATAACTTTTTCATTGTGAAAATTTTCAATTGAGTTTCAGGAGTTTCACTGTGCTGCAGTGATTTTACTAGACAGTTTTTAACTATGTGATTTCATTGCAGGTGTTTGTCTGTCTCTGTGTACTCAAAGGGGTGACCCGTACACACATGTATATCACTGTCCAAGCACTCTAAATGTATTTATTGATTAGGAATATCTATTTATTTCCTGCTATTGCATATTGGAGGTTACTATCCTATATGTTAGCACATGTTGTATTATTTTCCAGTTATTTTCCCTTCAATAGATCTTCATTTATTAATTTGGGCCAGTATATAGGAGAGTTTGTTACCGAAATATTTGGTATTACTTGTCATGTCTTCTCAGTGGTCACGTTAAGTTGGCAGTTCAACATGACATACTACACATATCACATGACATGACTTATGGATGCAATTTAATCTGAACACCTGTCCTCATATCACTATATACCGCGATGAAAACCTTGTATCCATGTATCAATATTGAACTTATTACTAAAAACAAGGTAGCTTGGATGTTTTCTAACGGCAAACCAAAATTACTTAATAATATTATTATTATTATTATTATTATACAATACACAGAAGGACAGGTCCATGATATCAATTGTTAAGCAAATGATCATGTTCTTACAAGGGATATCTCTCTAGAAAGACAGTGACAAGTAAAGAAAAATACTTCATACAACTCTCACTCTACTCATTAAAAAGTCAGGCAGTTAGGTAAGAATTAGCTTAGCCCTACATTTCGACAACAAAACTGTTTTTACCTGAAAACATGACTAAAGGGACAGCAGCATAATGTTGAAAAGTTAGAAGAGAGAGAAAACATCTTGCAGTAGCAAATCTCCATTTCACATGGCTGCATTATTTATGGCCTAATTGAATGTAATTAAGATTTGGGTAAGCTAACTGCTAGCTAGCTTCGGTTTGTCTTTCCCAGTTCTTTCATTGCGTTAAACACAGACATAGCAACGGCAAGCTAAACTTGTTACATTCTGCACTGCTTGATATTTAAGGCTACGCAGTACACATTTTAAATGTACACTTGATAACTCAGCGAGTCTCACAATAAATACTAAACAACATTTGAGGAGGAGCTACTTACCCCTGTTTGTCAAATATATATCCAGTTTTTAATGTTTGTAACGCGGGAAATAGAACGCCACGAGGACTCGGATCAGCGTTCCTGCTGTGCTCCTCGCGCTGTTCTGTTCAGGTCCAGGAATAGTAGAGCTGCTGAACACACTTCACACTATGTAGGCTAGATAGCAGGTCTATTTCCAGAGGGGGCGAGGGGCTTATTCTCATATCTATTATTTCACCTTTGACTTTCTTACAATTGAGGGTTTTAAAATAATACAGGTCATCATCAAAATATTTAGAATAATTATATAAATCAAAGGGAAATGACTATGAATGTGTAACAACATTAATCTTCTTGGGTATAACGTTTTTTTATTTCAAACAAATATTTTACAATAGGATGAAGATATTGTAGTATATGAGCTCGCACTAGTAATTGTATTATTCTCAAAATGTGACTTGACTTGGTATGTCAACTTTATTGTTCAAATTATTATTTTTTTAAATCAGAAATTGGATTTCAACATTTGTTAAAAACTGAACTTATGCCTGAACTTATGAAAGCTGGACTTTTTTTCTAAACATTTGACTTCACACTTTGCTTTTCAAAAGTATTCACTCAAATTCTCCACTTTGTTCTCAATATATCCCCTTTATTCTTGACATTTTTACTTTCCTTCATTTATTCTTGAAATATCCTTTATTTTGAGTATATCTCGAGACCCACTCTCTCCCTGATTGAGTTTTGATGAACATGTTAATATGGGAATCCTAAATCACTATAATTTTGACAAGAACATTAAGTTTTTATGACATTAAATATTGTTAATTGTTTATGTATTTTCAGGAATATTTCAAGTGCCAAGTTCCCCTATAAGTGTCAGGGCCTTGCCAGTGTGCATGCTTCCACTGTTATATTCAATATATGTTACAATAAACGTGTCTGACTCATTGTGTGATGATTTCAACATGACACTTTATTTAGTAGAATGAAGCACAATCTCATACATACAGCATTGGGCCGGCCTATTTTGTCTTATTTCACAGGCCTGGGTATAAAGAGAGTAGGGAAAGAGAAAACAGCTGCATTTAAATATCTAAAAAAAAGAATAATCAAATATTAACACATCACACTGCTGAATGAAGTGGTTTTAGCACACATTACCAATTCCCGCACTGATGAGGAAGAGCTACAGTAGATAGCTACAAAATGTTATAGGCTCATAAATATAGTATAGTTTGAATAAATTAGCTTCAGAGCTACATTTATTTCATTGATTTGCAACTTACAGAGTATATGAAAAATACATTTATGACCCCCAGTGCACAGCATGTTTGGTCTTTAATTTCAGGTTTTAACCAGCTGGAAGAAGCTCTATGAGGATGGTTACTGAACACAGCAAAGAAACCGGGAAACATTCAACGGTGTGCTACATCTTAGAGTAAAAAACAACATCACATATGACAAAGAATTACATTCAAATGAGTTTTGGCCAAAGATCGAGTACATTAAATGGAGGTAAAATGTTGTCTAGACTAGGGGTCAACAACCTTTATATTCAATGTTATGTTGCCCCACTTTGTCCCCTATTAAGGTTTGTCTGGGGCCGCTAACACAGCTTTTAAAGTGTTGTATATAGTTACATACAAAAACGTGTTTGTTGCATCTGTGAACTTATAGATCGACAATAAAGAAAAAGTTGAAAATCTATTACAATTTGTTCCTGTAATAACATAACAAACAGCAAATTCTGTGTTCAGGATATGTCTTTCAAGATTACAATGTTTGTGGTTTGCTAATTTCTCACTGTATAATCAACCAGTGTTGGCAGTACAAGCAAAGGAATCTATACACACAGAATTAAACTTTGCTTAATTTGGGACTTTTCTTTTTGTGGATTGTTATTTTCCCAAGGCCGCGGTCTAAAATGTAGGAAATGCCACCTCCCGGGAAAGGCGTCAGTACATGGAAGGATGTGACGCATCTATTAGCTGAAGAAATATTAATATTATTTCAGTGTCACAGCATCACCTCAAACTCAAAGATAAAAGGAAAATGTTCCACTGTGCAACAAAAAAAAGAGAAATTGCTGTTATTTATGTCCATGTTATTTATTCTCAAAGCTACGGGGAGCCACTGCAAACGGTTGCCTCCCCCTGGTCTAGACTTAACACATATACTTTCAGTCTCCTTGAGGATTTCATGTAATATTTAGATCTTTCTGAAGATTACACTGCAGAATAAGATTACAAACATACATTATGATGCATTACTAAGATTTAAAAACATGAAAAGTTATTTTTTTGAAGTCCAAGCACATGAAATGAGCTGAAATCATTACAAATACAAAAAAATCCGCCAGCATGAATTCTTATTAACACATTTACTGGTATGAGACCCGCTCACACCGTCATTCAAACTGCAGCAGCCCTATTCTGTACCTTCTTTTACAAACCAATTAAATAGTGCTCACTATGAGAGTGGGCGTATTTCGGGGCGATTATTTTTTGAATATATACTTATCATATGGTTAGTTAAAAAAAGGATTATTGTTGTTAGTGCCGGAATAAAACAGCTTGAAACTCATCAGTACAATCCACGCTATATACAGACTAACATTCAGATAGATCTTCAGTAGATGTTGACACTTATTTATTCCCCCAATTTAAAAAAAACCCGTCTCGTTTGGTGACAATTTTCTAAGGAATTAAGGCTTAAGATGCTCATAAAGTGCTCCATATGACACTCAAATCCTCCATAACTAAACGCAGGGGGAACATTATTACATTTTTGTCATACAGTCATGTGCTACTGCCTTTCAGTAGCTTTAACAACAGCCCTCAGGATCGTCCTAAAAGTGGTCAAATTGGTCGCTCAGCACAGAGAAAGCTACATTTTATGCCCAGCAGTACGCTGCATCTAGAAAACATACTGAACAATATACATGACATCATTCCAAAATACCCCAATTTGGTGACATCGTAAACTGCTTTCAGTTCTTTTTCGGATTAAACTAAGCTCACAAAAGCTTAGCGTTCACATTTTGAGATCATTAGAAAGCACTTTAAAGTTTTCTAACCAAGGTTTTTAAAACATTTAGGCACTCCCGTCTGCTACACCAGTACGTTACAGTTCATGGCCCCTGTCTTTAATCAAATGTGGAAAATACAAATGACTGGGAAATTAAACGGCAGATGATCGACTGAAGCATGTTGTTTTTTTATATAGTTTTACAAACACACATTCACTGGCATGAATTAATACTTTTTTTTAAATGATGGTGAGCTCATCTTTGTATATCACAAGATTAATGAGCAATAAATTACCTCTTTAATATAGCTGTTCTTTATATCTCAGAAGATACAAAATAGTAATTTAGAGTTGTATATATTCTGTAAAAAAGTATATTTGGGGCGTTTTCAGGGTTATCAGGAAGAATATCACTGCTTGTGTTTGACCAGAAATATTGATATATTAAGTACAGCATGACCATATTGTTATTAGATGCGTTGACTCCAGTGCACATGAAGTTCACATGGGATCAGTTATAACACGGGGAACTAGCCAAGGCTTTTTCACACTGTACAGCTACAGTTTATCACGTATTCCAGTCACTTTCTGCTGAGGTTAACGTGTTTTACTTTGCTGTTGAGGTCACATTGTATCGACTCGTGTGGGTGAATGTGTATGTGAGGCTACAGTGTTTCTGCTTGAGTTTGTGTGTGTTTTTGTGTGTGTGTTCTGCTGCTTCAGACTAGGGTGCCTGGGTCTGGATTGGGTTCCTTTGGGGTCGCCTCTTGCATCTGTGGATGAGGAGTCTCCTGATAGAGTGAGAACTCCATCGACCTGTTGGGGAGGAAACACAAATCAATCAAATATACTCTACGAGAGGCAAGAAGTGGAGGGTAAAACCAAAACGACAATACAGCATGAAAAATATGAAACATGGTCAGTAGCTTCGAGAGAGACGTCTTTGAAAATAAAGTGGTTCCTTAAAGAGGACATATTATACTCATTTTCAGGTTTATATTTGTATTTTGTGCCTCTAATGGGACTTGTCTCAATGCCTTAATGTTCAAAAAGCTCTTTGTTTTTCTCATACTGCCTGTGCTGCAGCACCTCTTTTCACCCTCTGTCTGAAACCAGAGCCCAGTCTGCTCTGAGTGGTTAGCTGGTCGGCTCTGTTGTGATTGGTCAACCACTTAGTGATTTCTCGCCATGTGCAATGTGCTGGAGCACTAGCCAGTAGAAGAGTGAGTGTTACAAAGTGATGTCACTATGTCACGGTAGTAAACAAAGAAGTCCAATGGAAGCGTTACAAGGAGAGGGAACAAGGGGATCTTAGCCTTTTAGACCATAACTTACTCAAAACCCTATAAAACACACTACACAAAAGGGAAAACCCCCAAAAAGCATAATTGGGCCATTTAATTCTCGACTCTGGTGCTTATATATTGAATAATCAGAAATAGGTATTTTTCCGATGATGTTTTCCAGCTAGAACGTAGAGTAAAGTCAATATGAAAAGCTCATCTGAATAATGTAATTGTAAAGGAAAGGTTCACACTTTCTCANTCGCGGTAGGGCTGCATGATTTGGGGAAATAATCGAATTGCGATTTTTCTTTTGGGCCGCTTAAAAACAAATATCGCAAATCACAATGGCAATCTCTGTCAGAAAAATCGCAATTCGATTATTTCCCCAAATCATGCAGCCCTACCGCGAATCACTTTTTTTGCGGGACACCCGGGTACCCGACCCGATGCAGGACTCTGGTGTGGGGATACAAACAGAAGGCGAGCTTTTATTAAATTAAAAGCTGGTAAAACATCAACAATGGCAGGAGCAGGCGAGGAGGAACAAAAGGAAAAGTGACAAACAAACCAGGAGCACTCAGGAGGGCAGACCCGGGAAATCCTAGAACTGTAAACTTGCGAAAACCGGAAACTATACACACAAAAGTGAACTAAAATCATGAAACAGCACAGTGGAATGGAATTTTCCCTAATTGATTAATAAACAATGTTTTCGTCTTCGTCTTCTCCGTTGTCTTCTTCGTTGTCTTCTTCGTCTTCACTGTGTCGCAGGTGGTTACTACCATGTAGAGATTGGAGATATTTTTGTTGACCGTTACCAAGTGGTAAAAAAGTTGGGATGGGGCCACTTCTCTACTGTATGGCTGTGCTGGGATATGGTGTAAGTAAACATTTAAACTTTTATTAACACCATATTTAACATGATAACATAACATAGAGATGATCTAAACATAATAGAAGCTAACTGCCATAATTGTTTGCATGCAGGAACGGGCGTTTTGTGGCTCTGAAGGTAGTGAAGAGTGCTCAAACCTTCACAGAGACGGCACTGGATGAGATCAAACTCCTGAAATGTGTCAGTGTGACCCCTATTCCTTTGTTCAACATGCATACTAGTTGTAGTCATTTTTAGAGTACTAATGCATAAGAAGTATGTCTTTGTGTACTATTAGTACGTGTCTAGTTGCTAACAAAAAACTGTTTTATGTGGAAAAGATTATCAGAAACGTTGATAGGGGGTTAATAATTCACTGTGGTGTGTGTGCATGTGGAGAACGACAGGGCGAACTAAACAACATTTTAAAATACTTGATAATACTTTCAGTTGTTGATCAGCATTAGTTTTTTTTAATACACACAATTACGAAACCACCAATGTCTCACACTGTAGCTTGAATAATTTGTTGTTGAATCAAAATATCTGCCATGTTCTTGCAATGTATCGCTGTTAGGAGGCCATTTAATCACAGTGTGAGGGTTTTTATCATTATAATACATTTATATTGATATTTATAATATGTTCCGTATATGATCATCAGGTAAGGGACATTGACCCCAAAGATCCAAACCGTGAAACCATCGTGCATCTCATCGATGACTTCAGGATCACTACAGCAAATGGAGAGCGTATCCTTTACAGAACCATGTAATGTTACAACATACTAATTGATATATACTTAATAAATGAATATGCAGATTATGGGCCACTAGGCAGAGACATGCAACAGGCCACATCTCCCACAAAGGAGCAAGACACACAGATTGTTTACCTGTTAAGCCACTAATTGTTCTCTTTGTAGTCATTTCCCATCTCTCTGTTGTTGTGTGTCTCTTTTTGAACATGTTGTGTCTCTTTGTAGATGTTTTGTGTTACTTTATGATTGTGTTGGTCACGCTTTGTGTCTCTCAACAGTTTTTTGTCCTTTGTGGTTGCTTTTCGTAACTGCTGTAAGTGTCTTTACGTCTCTATGCAGCTGTTTTTCATTTCGTTGCAGTTGTTTCTGTATCTCTTTAAAGCCGTTCGGTGTTTCTTTGTTTTGATTTTGAGTCTCGTCTTGGTTGTTTCGTGTCTCTCTGAGCGACATTTTCTAGGCAAAGGCCAGAGGAAGAGGCCCTGACTGATCTTTGGCATGTCTTTGGTAATCCTGTGTTCAGTCATTCATACATAAGATAAGATAAGATGGAACTTTTATTAATCCCCGTGGGGAAATTCAGGAGTTTAAGAAGCAACAGAGTGAGATTGAAAAACAGGACAGTACAGTTTCACACATGCTTCCGTTGCCTATGTGCATACAGACAAACATTCAAATACCACCATGACATAGGGCTGCTCGNTTCCACTGTGCTGTGTCATGATTTTAGTTCACTTTTGTGTGTATAGTTTCCGGTTTTCGCAAGTTTACAGTTCTAGGATTTCCCTGGTCTGCCCTCCTGTGTCTCCTGAGTGTTCCTGGTTTGTTTGCCCCACACCTGCCTCCCTGTTTGTAATACTTTTGGGTCCGCATTCCAAAACCTTGACATGTTGTTAANGTAATCAACTGTTAAAAACATACTATTCACATTTTTTTTTTAAATAAATGTATGTTTTCAAAGTTAACGGATAATCGTTTTTAATAATCGTGATATCAAATTGATATCACGATTATTAAAAACGATTATCCGTTAACTTTGAAAACATACATTTATTTAAAAAAAAAATGTGAATAGTATGTTTTTAACAGTTGATTACCCTGAACTTTAAGTCAATTCAACTGAAAAACCCCAAAAATATATTAAAAGAAAAATAATAATACAAATATATATCGTTTTATTTCGATTAAGTTGTTTTCGTAATCGTTGCAAGCCAAAATCGTAATTGCGACTAAAATACGATGAATTGAGCAGCCCTACCATGACATCATTTTATCATAGTGCAAGCAAGGAGATGAAAAGATTGTGTCGATGTCTTTTTTGCACTCTCAAAAATACCCAAGAAACCCTCTATACCCGCGCTGTACAGAATGAAACAAAGGTCTTTAACTGCTCATCAGATGTGTGCATGGTTCTGGAGGTGCTGGGTCACCAGGTGCTGCGGTGGATCGTCAAATCGAACTACACTGGCCTCCCGCTGCCCTGTGTGAAGAGCATCCTCAGACAGGTGCTGTGCAACCCTTTATTCCATCCTAAATCATGCTTCCTGTCTTTCACCACTGACTGAGCTCTGAACAGATTATCTTCTATTTGTGCCCCTCTATGACACGGGCTGCAGTGACAGTGACTGTGTTTCCATTTCTTCTCACAGGTTCTGCAGGGTTTAGATTACTTGCACACTAAATGCAAGATCATCCACACAGACATCAAGCCTGAAAACATCCTGCTGAGGGTGGATGAGGTTTACATTCAGAACCTGGCGGCAAACACTAAGCTGTGGCAGATGCCAGCGTGCTCTGCTTTCACCAGCGCCACAGGTAAGTGAGATCATTTGAAAGGAATATGCTGGTGAAGGCATCTTGATTAAATACAAAAAACAACATTCTTTTCCACTTATTTTCACACCCTGTGCCTCCTTTCCTTGCTTATGTTTTTGCTTCCTGCCAGCGAACACAAGGTCCAGAGAAAAACAGGTGTGCATCCTGAAATGTATAATTCATTATTATTATTTTTTTGTGTTTTGTTGTGATTGTTTTATGACATCTGTGTTTCTGCTTTGACTTCCTAAGAGTTTGTCCAACATGTTTGGGAAGCTGACCGGGGTTTTCCACACTATTGGGGAGTGGGTAAGATGGATTTGTTTTGTTTGCTTTACCACTGCCTCTTAACTGCATCTTGACAACACCACAGCGGCGTTTGGAAGACCACAGGATACACGCATATGTATATTAAAACATATTTGAAAATGCATAAGGATTAGAATTATTTTGTACATACTCGTAAATGAGTTGTGTGTCCAAATTTAGATGGAAATGGATATGTTGTTTGATTTTATAAGTCGTACCCGACAGTGTAGTGGAAAATGCTTTGGTAGCCCATGGGGTATGGCATTCCATGTACACTTCAAAATGAAAATGTAATTCTCAATAGCATAATAACTTCAGCATATTTATGTTACTTCAAAAAAGAATTAGGAAAATGCATTAATTTTCCTAAGTAGTACCCCACCGTGCAGTGGACCAAAAAATATGTTGAATTAAATAATTGAATATGAACAATATAAAAACATCCACTAATGCAAGCAAGATTTAGGTCAAATGAAAGTGACATTTTCTAACAATTTCAAAAAGAGAAAAGATATTTCACATTTTGAAAAATCTTAGACCAGGGGTGTCAAACTCAAGGCCCGGGGGGCCAAATCCGGCCCATGACTTCATTTGATGTGGCCCCACAAGAGTTGCAAAGAATATAATATGTTTATTATTCGGTTACGTGCCGATTTACAGAAGCACGTTGCCCATAAACTAGGCTACATGTAGCACAATGCATCTCAAATTGTACTTTTTTCTCAGAATTAGAATTGTTTTCTTCAAAATATTCCTATTTTCTCAGAATCTGACTTTTTTTTCAAAATGTCACTTATTCATTTTTTTGATTTGGACTTTTTTCTCCAGAATTTGGCTTTTCTTTTTAAATCATTTTGTGACATTCGCACTTGCAATTATTTGCCCTAGACTTCTGCTTTCAGACGTAGTTAATTATGAAGTTATTACCCTATCTGATAATAATCCAATGCAGAGGCATTAATGTAATGTAATACATTATTTTATATATATTAAATATTGATATATGTATTTTTATATAGTAAAAAAAAACATCCCTGATGCTGATGTGGCCCGAGATGAAATTGAGTTTGACATCCCTATCTTAGACAATATTCAATTATTTTAAGCAACGCAGCCTAATTTCTCATTTGTGCAAACGATATCTAAATCATTAAAATGCAAAAAGTTATGTGAGCATTTGTAAACATTAATGACAGGCATCTTTAACTTGTGGCTTTAATCGGCATGTTTTTCTATAACAGGCATGAAGGTACTGTATTTTTACTCAATGCCCACCTTTCATTATTTCACACCACTGATTGCACCGCTGCAGTCCAGCAAGGTCTCCAGGATCCCCATTAAGCGACTGACAAGAAAAGACAGGAGTCGACGAGGACAGGAAAACGCACCTGAGCAAAAAAGAAAAGAAAACCTTCACGTTTCCTTTTCTGACGAGACTACTCCACCCACCACGCCTCGCTCCACCTGTCCCTCTAAGCTCACAGCGGGTCCTAACTTCACGTTGAGGCGGCAGACGCTGCTGTTTGAAGACGGACCGGACTCGGCGCCACGCAACAACAGAGAGTCCATCTGCTCGTGGCCGGACCTCAACACACAGGCCCCCGTCTCTGGCTCCAGATCAGACTTATTTCATCAGGCTGCTGACAAAGAGCCGCCTCCTCCTTCATCGTCCTCTCCTCGAGGTCAGTGGCAGGACATCTTTGTTTTTCCTAAAGTGGATGTCAGCTGTTTGTTCCTCTTCCTGTGGAAATGTGATGTTTACAGTTTGGGACAAATCTATAATTCTGTTCGTGGGTTTATTTAATAGTGTTTTAATAATGTTACTTTTTTAGATTCCCTTGTATTATCAGTAAACTAACAGTCTGCCCTGGTCGGATTAACTTCGCTTTCTATATCATTATGTTGTTTATTCTAGGTGACTCGGATGTACTTTTGGACCTACTAAAGCCCAAGAATGCTGAAAAAATCCTCATCAAGATTGCGGACCTGGGCAATGCCTGTTGGGTGGTGAGTTATTATTTAACAAACAAATCAAAAACCAAGAATAAACAAAACTCCTTTTTAAAGATATTCTTTTGCCAGAGAGCGCCTAAAAAAGTGGTTATTAACTATGTTATTAGTTGGCCACTGTCAGGTCGGTGAGTGCATTTCCACTGCAGGGCCTCACACGGCTTAGTACGGTATAGTTAGGCCTTGGTAGGCCAGGCTCACTTTATGCTGCGTTTCCATTACAGTTTAGGAACTGGGGTAGTAACTATAGTAACGCAGTGTAGGCGGAGCCGTGACGTCATCTTCAATGCGAAACACAAAACCAACATCAGCCGTTAGCTGTTAGCCCTCAGAGCTCACAGCTCCTCATATCTGTTCAGAAACTAGACAAAAGTTAAACAAGTACAAACCACAGACTGTCTGTGTCATGGCGAATACAGTCGCTGGTTTATTTATGTCTGTATAGGCTGTAGTTGTGAGTGTGGTCGGTCGGAGCATATACCACGTTAGCTTGGCCGATCTCCATTCAGAAAACATGCATTTAAAAAGGTTTTTCGTCTGCCGTCTGTCTGCAGAATTGTCAAAGCATTAATTCATGGTTTTTACTAACCGGTATCAGTATGTTGTTACTTAGGTATCATTTTGAAACGTGTATTACAATTAAACCACAGTAAAATATGTTCATTTTGTTGCAGCTATTCTCTCACTAGTTTAGCATACTCAGCCCGGTTGTTGGCCCGGAAAGAACCTTGATTTTGGAGAGCCAGAAAACTGTGAACAAGTACCCGCTAGCCGGAACTACCCCTAGTGGAAACGCAACAAAAAACGGGCCGGGTACGGCGCGCTTAAACCTCGCTCCGCGCTGTAGTGGAAATGCGCCATTATGTCTCTGCTGTAGGGTGAATAAAGGACTTCTGAATCTGAATCAAGGCAAGCAGGAACAGATCAGTGATTTTTTTAAAACAGTGAAATCACATAAGCTGACTGGTATGGTTAGAAAATTCAAACATGAGTCACTGAGAATCCATGGGTGCACAAAAATAAGGCAGGGAAAAAGCGCAGGAGCAGTGCAGATGGCTAAAAAGCTGAAGAGGCACAAAGCAACCACGCCAATTTGGCTTGGAGTGAGTGGAAATGTGCCTGTAAATGTTCTGCTGAGGGAAAGTGGAATCAGGAGCAGGTGGTGTTGAGAGTCAGGTGACCGGACAGGTGGGAGAGTCTGAGGGCATCTGGTGGACGGATAGAGGATAGCAAGCAGAGGACAGAGAGGCAGCTTTATAAGAGACACTCATCAAGTTTCAAACAATTCCAATCCATCGTTTTTATACAACTGAATGTGACTGGTGTTTTCTGTAGAGCACAGTATCCATATTTATCATGCCCTGCAGTGTGAAAAACAGCTGCCATGTGTTTTCAGTGAGACTGTGTGGGCTGATCTGAACTGCAGCTTGAAAGAGACGCACAGTTTAATCTTCAGCGTTTCAGAACTACCCGGTGGTGATGTTGGTTACGCTTCTCATTTCATTTTGCTGAGTCAAAGAAAAGAGACAATGATGTTATTTCCTCTGATGATATTTCCTCTGGCATTTTTTATAAGACACTTCAGCTGCAGGAAATTCAAAATGCTTTACATAAAAGATCAAAGCATCCGTGACAAATTGCATAAGAAACACACCATAAATGAACATTCAAATACCATTTCAAAGCTTGAATAGAAAATGAACTACTCAGACTATACAACCAGCACAGCCCCTAGTTGACCCCCCCCCTACACACACCACAACACAGACTATATCACCCCTTGCTGCTAAATACCAATAAACTATGTGCAATATATAAATGCCGTTAATAACTGTGTAATATATACCTGGCTGCTAAATCCTTAGAACTGTTACAAGGTGTGTATTTTGTAAATTGTGTAACTTGCTGCTGTTAAATACCAACCACCTATGTGCAATATGTGCTAGATGTGCAATATATATAGATGCCGTTAATAACTGTGTAATATATACCTGGCTGCTAAATCCTAAGAAATGTTACAAGGTGTGTATTTTGTAAATTGTGTAACTTGCTGCTGTTAAATACCAACCACCTATGTGCAATATGTGCTAGATGTGCAATATATATAGATGCCGTTAATAACTGTGTAATATATACCTGGCTGCTAAATCCTAAGAAATGTTACAGGATGTGTATTTTTTTAAATGATGTAACTTTTTATCATATCATAACTTAGTACTTTTTTTAAATGCATGTCACATATTTAACATGTAACATTAAGCTGTCTATGGCTCTTTTTCCTGCTGTAACTACGCACATTTCCCCTCGTGGGACTAATAAAGGTATTCTGATACTCGAACAATCCATCCATATTCATACAGGATCTGTGCTATACACGAGCCTCTTGCTTCCCCCCATCAGTGTAACCCGTGTTGTATTCTTCAGCTGCTTTGCTTGTGTGTTTGTTGTGTCCCCTCCTTCTTTCTCTATCTCTCCTTGTCCAACTTTGTATACAGTCTTTTTGCTGCGTATGGTCCCTTGTACTTGTCTTCACTTGTTCTGTAATCAATTGAGAATGCAATACAAAAACTAAATGGAACTTTCAGAAACAGGCATTGCTCAATCTAAGTGTCTAAGTGGTCATCTAGTCACTCAGACAAAAATCAGGACATTCTGATGTAGAGTTTCAAAATAAAAGACCTTTGAAGTCTCATATGAGGTATCATCCCTGTTTTTAGATGAGAAAAAAAAAAAAACTGTCCAGTATCAAAGACTCATCTCACTCCAGGGTGATAGCAGGACACCCCATCTAGTCACTCAGAAAAAATCAGGAAATNAATACATCCCGAGTATTTTCTGGTCCAGCAGGAGCAAAAGCCTACTCAGGGGAGTCTTCAATCTCACAGACATGCAGCCTCTGCACAGGGGGTGACACCATTATGCCGCTGCAGCTGGGGGACACTGTGTAGGTTCAAAAGGTGCAAATACAATCTTTACATTTCAGGTATGCCACTTACAGTGAAGAGATTTTAAATGAATGCAGAATGTACAGTAAGATGTTTTGCACTCAGTGTCACTTTGCAGAAATAACAGAGTGATAATAATAATAAACTCACACCATCAAACCCACCCTAACGCAGATTAGTCACCATCACCCAGAGCGCGGAAAGGTATTTTGTGACGTGGGGGCTGGCTGGACTCCAGGGAACACTATTACGGGCACTATAGAGCACCACGCACAAAAACTCCCCACACGCAAACACACAGTAAACCGCGAACTGTTACAATGAGAAGGCTCGATAATCAGCTCACGGCATATAGTGCAGGGGAAAGTGCTATTTTTTACGAGTGGGGAGGAGACCTTACTCCTCTTAAGGGTCCGGGGGATGCTCCCCCGGGGAAATTTTTTTAAAATATTGAAGTTAAAAGCATCAATCTGTGCCTTTGAGAGGCAAACATTAAAGAGATCTATGGATACATCTCTCAAACCCGGTGAAACACAACTGTAAGCATATGTTCTTTTTCTTTATGGATTTTTACAAATCACTCCCCTTTCAAACTGTATCTTGTTTTAAACTGCATATAGATTTATTTTCATAACTGTTTTTCCTTTTTTCTCTTATTTTTTTAAACATAATGATCATATGAAGGTGTGCCCGCGGAAATAATCTTTTGAATAATTTTTTGACCAAACCGTTTGAGACCACTGAGATAAACTTGTAGACTAAAGTTAACTATCTAAAACAACTCAGAGAGTCCTTTAGCTCCAACTGAGCCTCTCAGTCTGAGAGAGAGTCTCTCCAGCTTGTTGTGGAACAAACAGCTCCGTATGTCCGTTAGTGCAGCTAGCTAACCAGATGCTAACAACACGGCCCCTGCTGCTGGCACCTGTCCCTCTCTCTCTCCCCCTCTCTCACACACACTAAATGCGCTATTTCCGCACACACACAGAGCCGCGAGCTTGAATGACACAAGCACACTTTTATTTCCATGCAACTCTCTGATTGGTCTGGTGTCTTGCCTCTGTTGCATTCACTGAACACGGGAAATTACAGTCCTGCCGTCCTTTCTAGTGTCTTGATGAGGTTCACGTAAAGCACGGTTAATGTATTATATTATTGAGGTAGAATTGTCCGGGGCTACAGAAAAAACATTCGGGGCAGGCCAAAATATTATTTTACCAACAATGTGGAATTTATTGGCTACATAGGCCTATTACACAGATTATGCACAGCGGGAGCAGCAATAACCGTCAAATAATAATTCAAACAGGGGAGCTCCGCACCCCCTGCCTGCCGCTAGGGGGTACTGCAGCGCCTTCAGCACCCCCCTTCCCGCGCCCATGCCATCACCTAACAAAACACCTCAGAACATTGCAGGGAATAAACTGTGTCTGGATGACCAGAAACATCATAATCCAGAAATTCACTACATGCAAAAAGGCAGACAATCTCAACTGTATATCTTATATTATCGTATCGTATCGTATCCAACTCCCATGAGCACTTAATGCACACGGTTTGCTCATTCATTCTATTGGTCCATTTGGCTTTCTGGCTTGTTAGGCCGTGACCAGCAACTTGAACAAGGAGCAGATTTAAAACTAAAAAGCTACAATGAATTGTCAGGAAACAGCTGTGACAAAACCTGAATAGCAGAAAACACACAATGATAGCATGCGATGATGACACCAAAAGGAAGAGGAGACAAACGAGATGAAAAGACTATTTAACCAACCGGGTAGGTTCAACACAAATCAAATAATATGTAATTGCCCATCAACAAAATGGTGGCTAGTGAATATGCTGAGTGGCTAGTGACTTTAAAAAACCAATAGCCATAATGGCTAGTGATCAATACATTTAATGTCAATCCCTAGGCAGAGAAAAATGCATCCAAGCAGAAAAATATAGGCCACAAAAAGGCTCAGGACTTTAGATACAATCATAAGTAAATAAGTAAGTAAAGTTTATTTACAAAGCGCTTTTCACAGACAAAGTCACAAAGTGCTTGACAAAACAATAAAACATCATCATAGGAATCGTACAATGATAAATGAACACACAAGCCACGTGTTAAGAAATCATAAAAGCACCAAAACATAATAAAAACACAATGAAAACAAAATAAAAACGTAGTATAAAATAGAATAAAATCAAGCACACCGGTTACCCAAACGCCTGCCCAAACAGGAATGTTTTTAAATTAGCTTTAAAAAGGAGTCAACAGAGTCAGCAGACCGTAGATGAGCGGGCAGAGCGTTCGAACGTTCGATCACCACGGGTCTTAAGGTGGGACAGACAGTAAATTGAGCATGTGTGGCCTGAGTGGGCGGGCTGATGTATATGGATGAATTAGGTCAGCCATATAAGTAGGAGTCTGACCATGCAATGCTCTGTAGGTGAGAGTGATGATTTTTAACTGTATCCTAGCTACAGGGAGCCAGTGAAGAGGTCTCAGTATTGGGGTAATGCGGGACCGTTTATTTGACCGGGTGAGAAGTCTTGCACTATAACCCATTACTTTGAGCTTGTTTAATGCTGAGCTGAATATGAATGTGATTGTGGGAAACATTTTAACGTGACTAGTGTCTACATTATGTGTCCTTCAGTTTTCAAACAAATCCAACATTATGAAGACAATGATTATGTGGATGAACAATCACATTAAGGCCTACGTCATTAAAAGGCCCATTACTACACTAGAGTATTCTGGTAAGCCAAAAGCAAAAGTCCACCAAAACAACAACAAGCAAGAAAAGCTGCAAAGCCAATTCAACATCAGATATGTTTAACATGCAAGTCATGATGGAGTCAAATACAAGTATTCATACCATCAGTATTTAGCTTATAGACAGCATGAAAGCAGAACAACAAATACAGCAATCACTCCAAACTGGACAATGTTAGGACAGCAGTACTTTGGTAGAAATGTAAAGTTAGAAGAAAGTTACAACAAGCAACTCTAATACCTCATTCACACCAACGGTGTTTCAGGGTTTCCACGCGGTTTGGCTTTATGAAGCAGGCACGCAAACGGTTATGTCATGACGCAAACGATGACGCAATTACGCAGCACCAGTCAGACTCTGGGCAGTGTAAAAAGAGCCAGAGCTAAACCGAAGAACCGGTTCTGAACCTGAAAAGCTCTAGCACGGAGCTTGAACCGGAGTTGCGTTGGTGTGAATGAGGTATTAGATAGGAAGAGCAAACAANCATAGAGATAGGCGCTGTAGAAAGCAGTGAGACGTTGTGTATAGAGCTCGGTTCTATCGCTCCATGGAGTTTGCTCCATACGACGACTGGTTTAGATACAGTCACGTGCTGTGAGTGCTAGAAATCTTTGGTCAAATGCGTGGTGTGTGGTTCGTCATCGCCAGCATTCCGCTGACGAGTTGGGGGTGTGCTTCGTGGAGATGTTTGTATGATTAAAGATAGTGAGATGTGATGGTATAGTGTGTGAGGTGCGTGTGGTGCGTGTCGACCGTGTATATGGTGGCGCGTAGGAGTATGTTAATGCATTTTTCTACGTGCCGGCTTTGTCTGATAGAGTCTGTGATGCTGTTGTTGGTTATGCTGTCTTTGCGCTGATGTGTGAGAAGACGGATGCGTTTGTGATGCTATCTGTTGGTTGCTCGTGCGCGTTTCAATATCGTGTGAGCGTCAAAAAGTGTCTAAGAAAAGCCCAAGGGTAGGTGTCTAGAGTGTTCTTCTTTCTTCGTCGCATGTACTCAAGCGCTATTCCTGCGTTGTAGGTGTGTATTAGTGTCCCTGCGTGTTGTGCTCTCTGTCCGATACTAATTAGAACAGTATTCCGCCGTTTAATGCATTAATCCTCCGCCAGTAGTTACATAGCCTACGTAAGGCGCTTTCGTCAAGGGCTCTCGCGCAATTGTCAGCATATAACGCATTGTTAAATGCATACATGCGTATGTGACTGATAGTGGGACTTCTCTACATCATAGAGATTTTATTTAAGTGGTTAGTGTGAGTAGTACACTATGACCGAAGAAATGACGGGTGTGAGTTTAAGTATCACTCGTTTTGGTGAATTTTGTCGTGACTGCCACATAGAGATAACCTTCAAATATTTTATAATCCCGGCTATGAAATTGTCAAGCGCAGAAAAATATGATCCGGTGTCATAAGTATACCAGGCAATAAGAGAGGTAAGTAATTTTTATGTGTGTGTCGGTCGAGACAATTGACCGAAAATTTGAGAGAATGTTATATTCTTTGTCTCATAATACGTCTTTGTGCTGCTGTGTATGTGTTTAGTTTGGCGGAGATATTGTAATGTCTTTTGCCTCTAAAGTGTATGGTTAATCATTCGCGTTCATTTTGACACCCCTACTTTAAAGGTGGGGTAGGTTAAATCTTCACTTCAGAAACACGGTTTTGTTAAATTCCAATGGAATGCTCTTAACACTCCGATACAATGAATTAAATTCAATGCTTTGACAATATATACATAAACCTAAATTCCATTCTGTGAGTCGTCAGCCGTAATAAGCCTTACTTGACCAAATTTTCTGAGCCGGAGTCTCCCGGCTAAATACTTGAATGCCTACTGCCTGTCATGCCTGACTCCCTCTTGCACAACTTATCTCGTGCCTCCATTGTCATTGAGGGGTTTGTTTCTCAGTTGCTACGATGTCTTTTGGAGAGAAGGGGCTCTGTAAGGAAGAAGTCCTGATGGGAAGGGGCAATTTTTTCGTGGGGGCTGCGTACATTTCGAAATTCTAAGCGCACTCGAAGGCCTGGGTGTCCGCCATTTCGTTTACTACATATATGCTATTTCTACTTGCATTATTTACTGTATGGACCATCAGAATACACAGCAAATAAATTCCGGGTGGGAGTCAAGTGGACAATTTTTTCAAATGCACCGAGTAAATACATGCTATACCTTCCACCTCTTACGGTGTTGAAGATATTCGTGTTGTTGGCCGGCGCAGTTGCTATATTCTTCGCCAACCAAGAACAGTGGCAAATCAGCCTGGGAATGAAGGACCTTTCGAAGACGCAAGATTCCGCATAGCAACAACTCAGCTTCTAATCAGATTTTTCAGATTTCTTCATATATGCGCCTGTTGTGTGCAGTACGGCGCCGTATACAGTGATGACCTAACGACAAAAGATTAGAGATACAAAGCACGCTGTCAGTATTTAGATCTCACTACAATCAGAAAGCGATAATGACAGATCATAGATTAATCAAGATCAAAAGGGAATTCAGTGCAGTGTACAATCATACGCACAACCGAAGCTTTCCTCGGCGGCGTAAGACAATGTGGTCTCACATTGACTTTGCCGGAATCGTTCAGAACAAAAATAGTCCACCCTCTGTGGGCGCAACAAAGCTCAGAAACTGCTGCTTAACAGGTAGAGTAGGTAACCCTACAATTAGCAAATGGGCAAACTCAACGGTAACTGAAACCTAGGAAGAGTAAGAGTAGGATAATAGTTGCACATGTAAGTCGTGTTTTTGTATTACGTCGTGGTTGGAATGACAGAGAAGTGCGGTGCTCCAGATGTCAGACGGTCGTGTGGCGTATCTTGCGAGCCGCTCCCTCTAAAATAGCAAATCACCGATCAGAAATCGGCTTCCGCAGAGCGTCCTTGCACTATGAACATCGACTGGAAAGGTCTTCAGTGAAGTGTTTCGTGCTGAAGACAAGCAGATCTATCATAGTATGATATGAGAAATTGATACACATAAAAGATGTATAGCTTAATTATAATCGACAAAGTAGCATTTATATTATCAACACTTCTCTTCAAAAAGCTAGTTGTATTACTATCTTTTAGCTCTTACACTTCATTTAAATCTATATACGACATAGAAGACAATAGATCTAAAAATCAGATCTTTTTAGTTACGTATCTCTGTGGCGGCAAATGGGATAAAACGGTAGTGTCTGTCCTTTCATTAAACCTGAGATTGTTGCACTTGGGCGCCAGGCCGTCGCATATACCTGAGCGGAGGCCGACTTGCTCACGGGATACATTCTGCCTTACAGACTATGTGCATCTACATGCGTGTGATAGTTACTACACTGTGGACTGTATAAGCACTCGTATTTATTGGAATAAATGATCAAAGATAAATACACTTGATTTAGAATCACTTTATCTAAGGAGGGTCAAGGGTAAACTGTGGATCGTGTCTGGCTCCATGTGTTTCGCGCGTGTACAAAGTGCTGCGTAGAGCCATATGGCGAAGCTGATTAAGACGATGTCTTATAGCAGCCAAAAAAAGAAGAAAGCAAATGCTTGCCATATAGCTAAGGGCTATGATCCGCGTACGCTAGTTAGCGACTCGCTTGGAAACGCTCTATCTGCCTTCTAAGACGAGTCTGGACTCTCTGTTGTCTATTTCTCAGGGTTAGACGTTCGCAGTTCTTAACGTCTCTGTGCTAGAGCTCTTCCTTGTACAACCCGATGATTTTGAAGTGTGTTCGCGAAAATGTGTTCATTGTGAAAAGGTGCATGCGTCGTCTGTTTTTGGAATGGATAGAAGGTAGGACTAAAGCTTCGCCCGGTGTCTCGTGCGTTGCTTTTAGTATATCCGATTTTCAATCTCATGATTCTGTATGATGTTTTTGATTCTTTTTGCTTGGACAATTGTGCGATCGTTATGTTTATATTACTTCTGTCGTTTTGTTGTAGCTTGGTTATGTTGTGTTTGTAGATTGTGATCGTGCTTTCTTAGACGCTGTGTAGAGTGTGTTCATTTAGCATTGTACGCTTCCGTCCCATAGCAACTCAGATGCATGTAATATCAAATATATCTCGTCTTGAAGATACAGTGATGCTATCGTCGTTGGTGTCTTGGTGTGACTGTCCTGAGCCGTGTTGTCGTGTGATCCTTCGTCGGCGCTCTAGTACTTATTTCATTGCGAAGTCAGCTTATTGTGCCCGCGAGACACACCAATCACCATGACTTTCATCCCTACGCTTACTTCCTTCGTACTATTAAACAGAGGAGTTTGTAATGTCTACAGTGGAGAGGCATATGGTAGGAGAAAAAAAATCCTGCAGATGTACACCTGGTGTTGCTTTATAAGAGTGACCTTGTTAAGCTGTAACCTGGCTGATCAATATAAATCTAGATTCTTCACCAGGCTTTCAAGCACACAGGCGAAAAAAAGCGCGAATACTAGCGCCCTATTGTGCTACCGTCAGCGATGTCCCGAGACAACGCTCATGCAGGGTCTCTTTTTATGTGGCTACTACATCCTGCTTTTGCTCTTGACATCGCGCGTTCTTGCACTTGTATGTTGTGCCTTCTTCCTTGCTGTAATGTTCTCCATGGTCATAACAAGCTTATAGAGGCTGCGCGCTAGTGTGATAATTTATCTATCGCTTTTCGTAGACTACTCTCTAGCTACGATTCCTGTTGTATATAGTATTGACTCTCAGCGTATTGACCATTGTGGCTTAGCCCCTTTTGCACTTGGCGGCGGGATGGTGAGCAATAAGAGCCGTGTAGGATTTCAGCAGGTGAAAGGCATCTAGGCCAGCTCAATGTTACATATATAGCTGAGGTGCCAGCTGAGCCTATCGCAGTCATGCATTGTGTGAAAGCAACTAAGTAGAGATACTTGACAACGATCATTTGTTAGATGTGTGCTCACTAAGAAGCTTAAGACGATAACGCATGCTCGCTCACATTGTACGAGTGCGAAATAATCTCGCGCTCACTTCTGTCTACTGCCACATTCAATGCTGATATTGGAGACGCGAGTTAGACTTTGAAAAGATTTGACGCGTGTTCCTCAGGTGAGATTTTCTCATGGCCGTGTGGGTGTGGACGAGGCCGTAACTGCGTCTGCACGTCAGATCCATGTTTAGCCAGGACCTACTCAGCGTGCGCATCTAGCCGAAATTTTCTGATATCGCAATAAGACCATCTTCTTCGGTTAACACTTCATAAGCACCGCGAAAAAAATATAAGTAGACTTCGATTTTAGAGTTCTGTATCACAATGTCCTAATCTAGAGGTATTCAATCCAAGCTCTCGGACTCTATTCCAGATCCACAACCAGTTAGGCTGTGTGGAGAGTGTAAACAGTATCTGTAGTATGGATATGAGGACCTTCCGGCAATATGTCTAATTAATATGTTTTGCGTGGAAGACGGCTTAGTATAGCCGGTTCGAAGTGACTCATTCTTATGTCAGTGATGATAACAGTATCTAGCATAACGTAATATACTGGTGTAAAACAAAGAAAACTGCCATTAGTTTTTTACTCACAAAAATCAAGATGAAGTTACCGTATTTTCTGGACCATATAAGCCTTGCGCCTTTTTTCTCCGCGCGGCATTGTGTATTCCTGAGCACCAATGACCGGCTTAATGTGAATGTATGTTTACTGGTGCTAGACTGACTGTATGGACTTTTAGGAGCAGTACTACCGAGACCACTGTAGGGCACTCACTTATTCTATGGAATATGTACAGGTCTCTACCGATTACATCATATATACATCTATGGGACGCTCTATGGCCGGTTCCGCGCCCCACCACAACATATAAGCGGACCGAGCTTCGACAGCAGGCAGAAGCGCTGTGGCGGCAAAAGCAGTCGCGCGCGCTCCCTCCCTTGTTTTCCTTGCTGTGACAGGCTGATATAGATAGCTGGCGATTTCGCCAAGCTACCGCTCGGCATGGGACATCCAGAGTGTAGATGTGTACAGTAGTGCAGATATCCTGAAATTCTGAAAACTCGCAGTAGTCTATAAACAGACAGAGCCAGCTCTAACGTATACTGAGAGGTTTCTGATGATTGGATGCTCAGGCATTGATAATGTAAAGTGCGGGCGAGCGACTGTCTACAGGTTGTGTTTGTCTTGAAATGTTTGAAATGTGTTGTTTAAGTTTCAGAGATGTAACCTCAACAGAACCTAAAGATAGAAAAGTGCATGGTTATCAGTGTCTGTAGCTCACTCATCGGTATCTCACATCGTCACCGGCGTATCTTTCTCTCTGATTCTGCATATTGTGAAACCTGTGAAGACAAGAAACTAAAAAGATAAATAATCCGTACAACAATCCAGAAACAAACCAAAAAATAAACGGCATCGAAGATTTTTTCTCCTCAAAAAATTCTCCTGAAGCACATAAACATAATCCTTTAAAAAAGTTACAGACAAAGTAAGTAGACCGTAGCACGTTATTCCTGGCTATAAGCGGATGGTCGTGTTGTCAACAGACAAAGTTACAAAGTGCTTGACAAAACAAATAAAGACATCATCACATGTAAGTGGATATTCCCGGTGACAAGTTGTAGATCATGGACAACATGTTCTTTTATTTCCTCGCGATAAGATGGGCCTTGATACGTTAGAGACTGGTGTAAATAGGAGTCATGGAAAAAGCACACTTAAAACATATAAAAACACAATAAACACAATGAAAACAAAATAAAAACATAGTATAAAATGGAATAAAATCAAGCACACCGGTTACCCAAACGCCTGCCGAAACAGGAATGTCTTTAAATTAGCTTTAAAGGAGACAACAGAGTCAGCAGACCGTAGATGAGCGGGCAGAGTGTTCCATAGCTTAGCTATGGAAGCTAGCTTTCTTTTTTTTCTTTTAGCATAGCTTTCCATGGCTTCGAACGCTCAATCACCGGGGGGCCTAACCCTTGACCCTTTGTTAAAGTGATTGTTTTCCATAATCTGAGTCAGTGTAAGCATGTAGATGTTAAACAGAAGAGGCCCCAGGATGGAGCCTTGAGGAACTAATTATCATTTGATCAGAGATAGTAACAGTCTGTAATTTCATGTTAAAAGTTAAATATGTAAGAGTAATACAACTACCTTTTTGAGGAGTGTTGATAATATAAATGCACGTGATTTAATAGTGAACAATTAATATCTTCTGTCTCTTGTCTTCAGCACAAACACTTCACTGAAGACATCCAGACGTGTCAGTACCGCTCTGCGGAGGTTCTGATCGGGGCTGATTACGACACACCGTCTGACATCTGGAGCACCGCCTGCATGGTAATACAAACCCTTACATGTGCTTTTCCTCTCTTCTCTTCCTGTTTCATTCCATTATTGCCATTTCTTGTTTACTGTAGGCTTTCGAGCTGGCCACAGGGGACTATCTGTTCGATCCGCAATCAGGAGCCACATTCTCCCGCGAGGAAGGTTTGTATTGTTCACTGCATCCCTTTTGATCTTGATTTCACTCATTTCGCTAGAATAAGTGTGCTTTGACCTATCTTAGATCACATTGCCCACATTATTGAGCTGCTGGGATCCCTCCCATCCCAGTTTGCACTGTCTGGGAGAAATTCCAAACGATTCTTCAACCGTAAAGGTGAGGTATACTTTATTGATTTGAAAAAATTGTATTTCAACTATTTATTTGCTTGATCAGTATTTAAAGGTAGGATAGGTAAGAATGGGGAAACCAGCTCGAGTGCGCTAGAATTTGAAAGTACGCAGCCGAAAAAAATCTGCCCCTTCCTTCAGACTTCCTTACAGAGCCCCTCCTCCAATACACACGAACGCGCACATGACCAATGAGGGCACGAGATAAGTTTGTGCACAGATGGAAGGCTGACAGGCAGGTAGGCCATCCAGTTATTTTAGCCGGGCCGGCTCAGATGATTGGTCGTGCTTTTTACAGCGCTACGGCTTCCACAGATGACATTTTGTTTATGTATTTATTGTCAAAGCATTGAATTTATTCATTGCTATCGGGATGTTAAGAGCATTCCATGGAATTTAACAAAACGTGTTTCTGAAGTGAATTACCTACCCCACCTTTAAAGTAGGGGTGTCAAAATGAACGCGATAATAACTCTTTAAAGCAACTTCCTTAACGCAACTTTCTTAACGCAGCACAAATTATTTTGACAAGATTAACTTAAAATTGGATTGTTTGCAAATATAAAAAACATGCGTTTTGTATAAAGAAATCATATTTGTCCACTTGATTTATCGCGATTAAATATTTGAATCTATTGGCAGCCCTAATTTAAAGTAATAATCTTAAAGAATGTCATTTAAATAAATCTCTGTAAAGTCACTATCAGTCAAATATAGTAACACATGCGTAAGGCACACGGATGAAAGCCCTTTGAATATGTAATACTACAAACTGAATGTCTTTGAAGACATCCGGGGAAAAAACTCCAAGCAGGAATCTCTTGGAATTGAGATCAAAAAACACCTGGAACTACCGGTTATTGCTATATATGTGAAGCCAAAGATAAAACAACCGATCTTTGAGATATAAACTTCAAAGCTTAAGCAGAATTGGAAAATAAAGGCCTTCTTCTGCAGCTCTTCGCACCACAGTACTTGTCATTCTTTTTAAACATCATCCCTGTAGGAATTGTGATCCAAATAGCGTTATACTGCTAAATTGCATAGGAATTCCTGTCCTGCTTTCTTTGCAAACTTGTGGGCTTTTAATCCTTTGGCTACGGTTAGGAGAAAGCTTAACTACTTGTAACTCCTCTCACTGAGACGCTTTTTCAATATTGCGTTAATTTTCAGACTTTTGTTAAGACCCTGTTCTATACACTCTTTATTTATAGACTTTATTTTAAACTGTACATCTTCCATGTTTGGGTTGCTTTGCAGTGTGGGTAGTTGTTGCCAATCACGGAATAGCTATCCGTAGATATTCAAAGGTTAAAGGAGGCTTTCACCATCTTAAGGGATGTGCATTAGCATTTTAAGAACAGCCAATAGGAAAGCCCCTTTTGCTGAAACGACCTGTGGTTTGCCAAAATCTTGCGTCACTGACTAGATTATCTAAAGCCTTAAAGCAGAGCCAAGAGGAGGTCAAGAAGTGTCATTTTTTATCAGACTTCTTAAATATAAGCTTATTATGTCAGTTTTACAAACTGCCTTTCCCTGCTTTCATATCTAAAGCAGACCAAAGCAGTGTTTCCGTCTACTTCTAACCCTTTGCAGGACAACTGCGACACATCTCCAAGCTGAAGTCGTGGAGTTTGTTGGAGATCCTGCTGGATAAATACGAGTGGCCGCGGGAGGAAGCCGTGCAGTTCAGCTCGTTCCTCGTGACCATGTTGGAGCTGCTGCCGGAGAAAAGAGCCACAGCCGCCCAGTGTCTGAAACACCCCTGGATCTCCTTCTAGACCTGACTTGTTCAACGCCCAGTGGACTAGCTGACATGGGACTTGGACAACTGTTGGATGAACAGCAGTCTGTCTGGTGCTGGCATCACGAGCACAGCTTTATAGATATGTATTACATTCATTTTTTTTGTAACCTTTTCGCAATCAGCTTCCTTTGTCTTTTAGTATTTTAAAGGGGCCCTTTTATGATAATGTCAGGTTTAAATTTGTATTTAGTGCCTCTCTACTGTGACCTGTTCACATGCTTTAATGTTCAAAAAGCTAATAGCTAGCTAATAGAAGCGCAGTGTTGCATAGTGATGTCACTATGTTCAAGTCCAAAGGAGGCGTTTCTGGCAGTGTGGTACGGAACTTTGGGATTTTAGCCTTTGCAGACCATTAACATGCACAAGAACCTATTTAACACACGACTACAGGAAAGGAACAACCCAAAAAGCTCAGTAGGGCCTCTTTAAATGTCCGTCACTTCTGATGAAGGCATAGCAATGACCAAAGAGAACGTTTGTCTGACTCGAAAACTGCCTTGTTTTATGATCACAGCCATCTTGAATATCAATAAACTGACATCAATTGCTTTTTCTTTCTCCTGCAGTTATTTTTAAAACAAGACCTCACCTTCAAGAAGTGCTTGTGTGAAAGGTAGTGGTACGCCAGTCTGAAGTATGAGATGGATTTATTCAGACAGCACTCGTCATCTTGAAGGAAAACTCCCAGGAGGGGACTGGAGAGGGTTGTATTATTTAAAAAGAAAAGCAGTCTGTGTTAGTAACAACATTTTAGGTGCTTTTCCGATTTTTTTTTAAATGAATAAATGATCAGCTCCAACATCTAGACATGCACAGTAGTGGTTGCAACAACACTCAGAGTGAGCCTAGATACATGCCAAGGGATCCTCCAGCGTGTGTGTGTGTGAGTTCATGCTCTCTCAGCAGAGCACGGAGAGGGGGATGGAAGGAAGAAGGAGGGAGGAGTTAGTCTCACATGAGGGCAGGCATATGTCCGCCTGCTAGAAGCCTCACATATTTTCCTCTCACGGCGAGAGGAGGGCAGAGAAGACAGGGAGCGCCGCCTGCCCTCACATGTAAGTCTGATTTCTGTTCAGATTTTAAAGACAGACCCTTGAAGAAAGCACCATGTGTTGTTGTCTGTCTAACCTGGTTTGTTCCTGTGTTGCACAAGGGAGACCACGGCTCAGGCTGCTACTAATTCCTGTTTTGAGCCTGAGAGTGTGCACTCGTGTTGTGAAACTGGCTGGAGGTGATTCAGTGCCAAACTGACATAGCTGGTGACACTCCTCAGTGCCATTTTAGGAACAAATACATGATATCTTAAATCATGCATTTTATCTTGTGTCTATATAAATATTTTTGTACATTTTTTAAAACATTTTTTTCAACATTTATATAATCACCCCTTATTTTTGTTTTTTCACTTTTTAATTTAATTTGATTTAATCTTTTTATTCTATTTTATATTATTGTAGTTGTATCCTTTATTGGACCTTCCTACTCTTAACACCCTTGTTTATACATACTTTTAAAATTATTTTATTTAGTCATTTTATTTTATTCTACCTAAAAATAGTACAAATAATAACAATTTGTATATTGTTTTTGTATTCATGTATTTGTCTATACCATTTTGAAATGGAGCAACTGTCACACCCCCGGATAAATAAAGTATTCTGCTTCTGAAATAATGAACAACTTTGAAATGTTTTCACTTTATATTCCTGTTTGTTATTTAAAAAAATCTCTCTGCACAGTGATGAGAACATGAAAAGCATGTGTTTACTAAACCATGCCAGTCTGCTCTTTGTTTGTAAATCTCTCACGGTGTGTTGGTCAGGAAGACGCCAAAGTAAAGGTTAGAGTACTGGCGCTCTCCCGTTTGTGACACACATCTGAACCCTCAGCCAGTTGCCATGCGACTCAAACTCCACATCAAAAGTAATTACCTCAAACCCTGCTGTTCTCTCACAGTTACATTATATGTGCAAGGTAATGTTTACAGCCGTTCTCTTCACAGCTTCTCCACAGAAAGAGCCCGTGTGTGAGGATTCTGGCTGTGCCTTTCTCCCCCTTTTTTTTTAACTCCAATTCATCAACACATTTATTGTTTCTGTGAGTGGGCCTGTGTTGTGTGTTTACCAGCTCTAATTGCAGTGGATATGAAATGATATCATACAGTGATACCAGCACATTGGGATACGTGTGGGTGTGCAGCTTAGACCTGGCAGCGGCTGATAATGAAAACAGGAGCCGAGAGAGTGTATTGTACGCTGCATAGTAAACACCCATCTCATTAGCCTCACACAAAGAGAGAGGGGAGATATGAGAGCTTTCATTTATTTCCTGCAGATGTGTTGTTATTGTGTGCATCGTTTATCACAGTTTCTATGACGCATCAGTATATATAACCATGCTGAAGTCATGTTTATTTCTCTGCTTGCAGGATGTGGCTGACTCTTCTGTACAGTATCACCGGTGGAGCTGCTCTCCTGTATGCCCTCTACAGATGGCTGATCCCAGCTGTTGTGCAGTATCATGCAGGACTGGCGCTGATCTGGCATGATGTCATTGTGGAGCGGATACTGGACACTGTGACCCAGTCCACTCGTCCTCAGGTGGGCCTCACATCTACAGTATTCACCAGCGCCCAACACACTAATGAACATTAATGATCATACAGGTGGAAGAGACTGAGACTTGGTAACGATGAAACTAAGTAAATTCCAAAAAGAGAAGACTCCACACACTAAGTAAAATGTAATTAGTAACTGACTAACTGACAGACAGCCATAGAGCATAGTTGCTAGTATATATGTTTTCTCTCCCACACACTCCCCCC
>NW_011342699.1:67247-67990 GCF_000735185.1 Notothenia coriiceps | reverse complement strand
GCCGGAAACGCATCCATTGCACACCTTTGTTTACTTCCGTGACATAGTGACCTCACTGTGTAACACTCGCACTTTATTGGGTAGCGCTCCAACACATTTTACGTGATAGGCTAAGGGGCAGGACATCTCTAGGCGGTCGACCAATCACCACAAAGCTGGCCACTTAACCAATCAGAGCAGACTGGGCTCTGGTTTCAGACAGAGGGTGAAAAGAGGTGCTGCAGCACATGCAGTATGAGAAAAATAAAGAGCTTTTTTGAACATTAAAGCTTGGAGACATGTCAGAGTAGAGCAGGGCTATTCAATTACTTTGGAATGGGGGCCGGTTGATGAAAATGATCCAAAGCAAGGGGCCGGGAAAAAGATGGCTTGAAATACGAGCAATCATAATTAAGAGCTTCAGATACAGTAAATACTTCAACAGCATAGTGGATTGCATATATTGTGTTTAATTAAATGGCAAGTTCAGAACTCAGTAGGCCTACATGTGAAGCTAATTTAACCATCAACATCATTTCATTTGATTTAATTTAGGTGAAATGATCTAATCATTCACGCAGAGATGCAATACACTACAGTAGCTAGTAGGTGGGTTCGAAACCCGAGCCCCCAATGTCTGCCCCTCTATCTCAATTTAACACCCTCTCTGGAAGAAGGGCACAAAATATAAGTAGATCACTTTTTAACATTATACTCAAAGGGCCAGTAAATATCACCCCGGGGCCAGATTTGAATAGCCCTGT
>NW_011342699.1:64091-66462 GCF_000735185.1 Notothenia coriiceps | reverse complement strand
CTGATTGGTCCAAATTGACCAATCCACGGACTTCCTCACACACACACTCAGTGCAGGCAGCTCTGCTGATCTCTCCTCCCTGGCTGCAGGCTGATAACAGACAGTTGGGATCGCGGCAAAATTCTCTCTGCATTCTCACAGCGTTTATCAACCTTTTTCTTACTCAATATCAAGCCACACTTATTGTTTTTACTTCGGCTGTGACTTTGTGTGTGCTCAGGGTGAGTTTGGCTGTGTTTCCCTGTGTATCGCTATACAAGGAAACCACACCTCCACGGAGCTCAGCGCGATTCACAACGTCCCGACCAATCAGAGCACACTGTGCTCACAGGGAGGGTGGGGGCTGGAGCTACTGGAGCTACAACGAGCCGTTAAAGGCAGAGAGTGAAATTCAGTGAATACACGTAGTTTACAGAGATGCTGTATGAGAAACCAAAGTGAGTTTGGGAAATTGCACAATATAAATCTATTCTAGTTGACCTCAACAATGGAATTATGATCAGTGGAAATGGCCATGACATGGGACCTTTAAGCCTTTCCTATGGCTTTGCTTTGTGTGGCTTGAAACACCCTGATAAAAAACCGTTTGCCTACTAGTGCTCTGGCTCCCACCACCCACCTGTCTCCAATATTACACCAGGTGCTCTAATCACCCAGTGCCCAAAACATGCCTTCAAAATAAAAGCATAGAAACTACTTTAACTTATGAAACTAACTAAGAATACACATAAAATAAATGATAATAACAATAAACACTATAAACAGCAAGAAAATAAATGTTACACTATTAAATAATATAAAGAGATATATAGCTCCAACATTATGCCTTATATAAGGGATGTCCACATTTTTTTCACCGAGGGCCACATACAGAAAAATGTACGAAGGGCTGGGCCGCTCTCTAGGGGTGAGGTATATCACCTCATAAGTTCACTTGTAAGTCAGCCAAATTAATCAAATGTAGGTAAATGATGCTTGAAAGTGCGTTAAGAAAAAACTGCCTATATCACAGCTCTCCAGAGGGTTTACTTTATCTTGTTGGCAGCTCATCCCTCAGTTTGATTATAATAAGGAGAAATAGGAAGGGGTTTATTTCAAACTTGTTTGGTAAATAAGTTATTTTTTTAATTAACTAAGATATGTTAGAAAATGTTTCCAACTTTAATTGACTGAATTTATTTGAAAAGTGTTCTTATTAACACATGAATGTGTAATGTGTAATATATTTTTACATATGTAGTTAAGAAGTACAAGATAAGACAAGCACAAGTTTCATTTGTGGGCCGCATTCCATTATACTTTTAGAATTTGCTGAGGGCCGATACAAAATTGTCCGCAGGCCCCATTTGGCCCCCGGACCGTAGTTTGGACACCCCTGCCTCATATGATGATCCTTGGTCAACATTTGGTCAGGATATTGCCTCTTGCTGAATCTATGATTACAAATATCCTCGTAATCTTGATCTTCACTTCAAGCTGATATGCAGCAGCCTTTTTCTAGATATAATAATTGGAGTGAAGCCTGTGAGCTACATCAGGCACTCACCTTGAGCACCAATGATCCACATGTGGTATGCCTTACCCCCTCATGCAACCAACCAAACACACCCTCTGTAATCGGGCGCTCTTTTTAAGCTGCTCTCTCTCCCTCTGCCTCATAATGCTGCTGCTGTCCTGCTTCTGCTACGCTGCTTCCTTTCTGCTCCACCACCTCCCAGCATGCACCTGTAGTCCCCGTGATCTAATGATCCTCATTGTTCGATGTGAAAAATATCTGCGGGGAGGGATGAGGCCGAAGCTTAGACGCCAAACTCAAACTATATGCTGCTGTCTCTAAACATTTTAAACGTGAGTTATGTCTGAACTAGATAATAACAGAAACACTTAGTTAGATAGTGCTGATTAATTTCTCTATTCATTGAATTGAGCAATTAGTTGATTTGTAAAAACTTAAAATAGTTAGAAATGCTGTCAATGTTACCCAGAGCCCTCAAGGGACAGCATCACAATGTATTTGTTTAAACAACAATGAAACCTTAACATAATAATACAACAATTATATATACTGTAAATACAAAAGTTTTCATGTTTGTAAATGAAGAATCACTTTCGACATTCAAAAAGTTGCTCTTCAGATGTTTTCTGTACAAAAACGTAAAAGTAAGACAAAACTTTCAAATAAATGAAATTGAAATAAAAAATACAATATATAGTTGAGTAGAAGTAGAAAGTGGCATGAAAAGAAAAGACTCAAATATACTGGGTGTCCACGGGGTCTTAAAAAGTATTAAAAGTTGATAAATCAATTTAGCGAAAATTAAGGCTATTAAAAAGTATTAAAAAGTATTAAACGGCATTTTCCAAGGTATTA
>NW_011342699.1:48351-64074 GCF_000735185.1 Notothenia coriiceps | reverse complement strand
ATCATTGCGTAGGTGTGTAGTGTCGCCGGTTGTTAAACAACATCGTTATGGGGAAATGCAAGTCTGCGTCCAAATGGTTGGAAGATAAGGAGGAAGGACAATCAATTGTAAATGTGAGGTAAAGTGTGTCGTCAATGTAACCGGTTAGAACTCAAAGTGCAGATGAGGTCTTAAAATGTATGGAAAGGGTCTTAAAAAAGGTCTTAAAAGGTATTAAATTTGACTTCAGGATTCCTGCATATACCCTGATATAGTACAATCAACATTGTACTTACAGTTAAGTATGTAGTTGAAATAAATCAACATAATAAAGTTATATGTAATCCCTGCTTTATTTTCATCTGAGAAAATATGTGTGCATGAATATTCAATGTTGTGTTGTTGCTGACTTTAAAGACATTTTTTAAAGTATGGTCTTTTTTGTTCAGAGGATCCTGGGTGCAGTACAGAGGAACGCCACCAGAGGGGACCCTCGCAGCGTGGTGAGAGCCATCGATCAGTACTGCAGGAACCAGGAGTGGGCCATGAATGTGGGGGATGAGAAAGGTACAGTCTCCTCATCATTGGTCTAAAGTCACTAAGTGGATTCACTCAAGTACTTTACTTAAGTACAATGTTGAGGTACTTGTACTTTACTTGAATATTTCAATTTTGTGCTGCTTTGTACTTCTACTCTAAGGGAAAATAGTGTGCTTTTACTTCACTACATTTGAATATCTTTAGTTACTTTGCAGATTTGGATTAATGATTTGAAATATAATCAACACTTAAATCAGACTTTAGTTCCACCTGGAGTGAATTCACAAGCTACCCTGCACGTATACAAAGTCAACTAGCTGCACCTTTACCAGCTGTGATAACACTTTATTGATACATACAATTCTGAAATAGAGCAATCTGCATAATGAGGACTTTCGGTTACTTCAAGTATATTTTGATGCCAATGCTTTTATACTTTTACTTGAGTAACATTTTGATTGCAGGACTTCTACTTGTAACAGAGTATTCCTACACTCTGGTATTTCTACTGTTACAAAAGATCTGAGTACTTCGTCCACCTCTGCTCCTCATCATCATCTTTTAGGCAAGGCAAGGCAATTTGATTTAAATAGCACTTTTCAGCACGTGGCGATTCAAAGTGCTTTACAGATTAAAAGCAAAAGACATTTAAGAACAAATACAGCATAAATATATTATTAAAAAGGCATTTAAAAACAGGCATAAAAAGCAAAGGTAATGAAATTAATAAAATAAATAAACAGGTAGGTACAGTATACCTGACTAAAAAGGCATACTGTAGTGTGAGTATGGGCAGCTCAATTAAAAGCAGCGGCAAATAGGTGCATTTTTAGTCGGGATTTAAAAATAGGAAGTGTTTCGGCGGACGTGCACGATTTAGGCCGTTTGTTTGAAATGACCTTACATGAATCAGATGTGTTTAATCAAATCTTCTTTGTGTCTCTGTATTGCCACAGGCTGCATCCTGGACTCAGTTGTGTCTGAGGTGAACCCGGCCACAGTGTTGGAGCTGGGAACGTACTGCGGATACTCCACGGTGCGCATCGCCAGCCTGCTGCCCCCCCACGCCAAACTCATCACTCTTGAATTTAACCCCGAATTCGCTGTGATCGCTCGACAAGTCTTCGCCTGGGCGGGACTGGAGGACAAGGTAGAGTCGCACAACGTGTCAGAAGCAGTCGTTAATGTGTACAGTCCAGTGTGCTGTTACGCAATGTATTTATTTGACAAGATAAGGTAATAGTTACTTTTCAGCCTCTCATTATATACAAAAATAAATTGTCTAATGAAGTAGGATCTGGCAATATCAAAAGAAATGAAACCTAACAAAATCTCTAAGCATGATGACAATAAAGAGATTCTGATGCTCATCATTTGACTAAAGTAACAAATGAAATACAAACTTTTACGTAGAACTGAGTGTTTCTACATGGTGGTATTATTACTTTTACATGGGGCATACTGCGGACGCTCTGGGGTGCACGGACAGGCAGTATGAGAAAAATGCACTCTTTAAACATTAAAGCATATAAACATGTAAAGGCACAAAATACAAATATGAAACCTGAAAATAAGCCTAGCAGGCCCTTTAAAGTTGTTTACTTTGACATATTAAGAAATGTGTCTGTGCACGTCTTCCACCACTGGTTTCTTGTTTCTAGATCCAGTTAGTCGAAGGAGCCTCTGGAGACTTAATCCCCAAAATGAAGGAGCAGTTTGGGGTGGAAACGTTTGATTTGGTGTTCCTGGATCACTGGAAAGATCGTTACCTCCCAGACACAAAACTGATGGAGGCAAGTGCTGTTTTTTTTAACTGAGAAAACTATTTTATTTTTTCCGCCATGATGCCATAAATGATGCTTTTTTTTCCATCAGGAGTGTGGCCTCCTTAGGAAGGGCAGCGTCCTGCTGGCGGACAACGTCATCTGCCCCGGAGCGCCTGAGTATCTGGAGTTTGTGCGGAGCAGCCCGCGCTACGAGAGCCAATACTTCAAATCTCACCTGGAGTACACCAAAGTGGAGGATGGCCTGGAGAAGTCTGTCTTCTTAGGGTAGAGTTTAACCCAAAAGCTTTTCCACAGGTGCTTGTGAACCTCTTGGTTTCCCTCAGTCTGTTCTTCTAGACGTCGTGAAATTAAACATAACATGTGAAGGAATTTGTGTTGCGTGCTTTATTTTCTTATCACCACATGATACATTTCATATTTAATGCACTCTGTCTACATTAGTACAGCAGGCGGCAGTAGTGATGCTACGTTCAAGCATCTACTTGACGGCTGCAAACTGATACAGAGCTGGGGGGGGGGCTTCTTTTCCCAGGGTCCCAAATAAAATCAATAATAAATCTAATCCGAATGCATTCTGTGGGGCACAGACCTATTTACCGCTCTGATATGCTCCACCACTGTGCCACTGTTGACAGGTGTGTGTGTGTGTGTGTGTGTGTGTGTGTGTGTGTGTGTGTGTGTGTGTGTGTGTGTGTGTGTGTGTGTGTGTGTGTGTGTGTGTGTGTGTGTGTGTGTGTGTGTGTGTGTGTGTGTGTGTGTGTGTGTGTGTGTGTGTGTGTGTGTGTGTGTGTTTGTTTGTGTGTGTGTTTATTTGTGTGTGTGAACTGTGAGTGTGTGTGTGTGTGTGTGTGGGGAGAGAGTGTGTGTGGCCTGTGAGTGTGTGTGTGTGTGTGTGTGGGGAGAGAGTGTGTGTGGACTGAGTGTGTGTGTACACGTGAATCAAATAGCTGCTCATCTAATCTCTCAAAGTGAGGGGGGGTGGGGGCTCGTGCATTTGGTTCAGCTGCATGAAAAAAAAAAGAAGGAGCGGGCTAGTCATCCACCTAGTGCTTTCTTCACAGACGCCTACATGATAATCCCAATCTGTGGCCATTAGTGCACCGAGAGATCGAGCAAGGAGAGAGTTCAGCAGAGAGGGGGAGCGAGAGAGGGAGAGGGGGGAGTGCCTGGACAGAGATGCACACAGAGGAAAAAGACAGACAGAGAGAGAGGGAGCTTTTAAGGGATTTGGTGGTGATTTCTAGAATCTCACTGCTGTAATGTTTTGCTTTTTCCTCCACTTTTCTCGTGACACTTCACCCTGAAGAGATTTCATTTCCGTTCTTCTTCTTTAACCATTGTTTTTGTTCTGTTCTGAGTGCACGCAGCTGTCTGAGATGATAAAGGATTTACTTTTGGCGGTGAGAGGAGAGCCTTGCCTCTAGATATTTATATATATAATCACATTTAGGACCATGGATGGGAGGCCTGTTGGGAAAACCCATGTGATGGATACAATCAAGAGCGGTCGATGAAGAATGGGCAGGTAAGAAGTACTTTTATATGCTTAAATGTATTTTCAGGAAATGTCTGTACTTGCAGGTTGGATGTGAACGTATTGTCTGCAGGCGTTTAAACAGATTTTTGCTCTTATTTAGAAAAACCTTTTCAGCAAATTTCCATCAATCCAATTAAGATTTTAAGTGTTAAAATAGAACAATGTTGAAGAAAAAGTATGCATTGCAAGCATGCACATTATTCATTCATTCATATTTGGATTTAATACTAAAATAAAAAAATAATTATTTGTTATTCTTCGTGGAAATATTTCATAAAATGTCACTCTTAATATTTTCATTTCACAGTCTGGGATTTCTGTTTTGTAGGTTTTTTAAATGGTCCTCATGCAGATAAAATGAACCTGCCCCAGCCTCTGGAGCATGAAATGCTGCGATGGCTCAGTTGAGGTTTTTCTGTTTTGCAAAATTTATAGTGTTTTCCATCATGGGCTCTCAGCTCTCTGTGATAAAAGCATCCCATATTCACTCAGTGCCATCCTGCATGCTGTCTCACGTCTTCTCCTCAGCTGCAGCCTTCTTTAAGGATGAATACATGTGGAGCTTAAATCCTGTCTTTTCTTCTTTTTTTACAAATCTTTTAGAAGGTTTTCTGCATTTATACTCTGTGTTTCCTGATATTGACCATTTTAACATTTACATGCAATCTTCAAAAAGCCAAAAGAACTGAAAACACTATTAAAACTCAGTTTCAAACCAGTCGTGAAAAAATAAAAAGATAATGGGTCTCATGTATAAAGCATTAAACTATCACATTTCCTCTCATTTTTGTTTTATACCCTGGATTTATTGAAATGTCTTCAGTAACAATCTTTTTTTTGCCTCAACAAAAAAGCGAGATAACATATAAAAGAAAATACGTCACATTGACCCTAACCCTTCAATAATTGGACCCAAACAAAAGTAATTTGATTGAGTTAGTGCATGTAAATGGTCTGCAAAGGCTAAAATCCCAGCTTCTCTCCCACACACTCTCCCCCCTGCCTGAAACACCTCTGTTGGACTCCATTGTGTACTTCTACGTAACACTCACGCTTCTTTTGGCCACACATTGGGTGTTTCTCAATGTCGAGGACTCTTCCTTGGTAGGACATGTCTTCCGAGTCACTTGCTTCAGAAGCGAGGCAAGAATCCTTCCTAGCCTCTGAAAACGAAGAATGGTGGAACAGGGTAACGGGTGTGCAGGTGTGCGTCATATGCGAGGCCCCGCCTTAATTGGAGCGCGATTTGGAAATTGGTCCGTGCGCAAAGCATTGTGGGAAATGTTAAGACCGCGGAGTCTACACATGTGCAGCCTCGAAATTTCCCGCTACGAAGTACGCCGGCCTCGGTAGAATTCCAAGTATGCTGGACATTGGAACAGTCCTTCGGCGGCACTCGTATAGTATGCTTGAAATAGTGGCTCTGGAGCAGCCTTCCTCGACATTGAGAAACACCCATTGTCTGGATAGGCTAAGGGGCGGGGACATCTCTAAGCGGTTGACCAATCACAACAGAGCCGCTCAGATAACCAATCGGAGCAGACTGGGCTCTGGTTTCAGACAGAGGGTGAAAAGAGGTGCTGCAGCATAGGCAGTATGAGAAAAATAAAGACCTTTCTGAACATTAAAGCATGGAGACATGTCACGGAAGAGGCACGAAATACAAATGTGAATGTATCTAGTAATGTCGTTTGCAATAGTCGTTTGACCATTTGTAGATTTCTTGTTTAAAAATAAATAAACACTAGCTGATATTCTGATGAGAGGCTAATCAGTCTTTCTGCCCTCAGGTGTCAAAGGTAGAGGGAGTGGCCCGGTGCTGTCAGTCCATCTGTCGGTCATCATCATGACATCAGAGGCCCGCTCGTCCCATTGGCTCTGCTGGCTCACCTCACCTTCCAGGTACCGAACATGCCTTCAGCTGATCTGGGTGCTGCTGGTGGGGTTCAGCCCGGGTTCGTGGGCCCAGCAGGGCAACCAGCCCGGGTCCATCAAAATCGAGGGCGACATCAAATTGGGCGGGCTGTTCCCCATGCACTCTCGGGGCCCTGCCGGTGTGCCCTGCGGGGAGATCAAGAGAGAGAAGGGGATCCACAGATTGGAGGCCATGCTGTACGCCTTGGACCAGATCAACAGCGACCCGGACCTCCTGCCTAACATCACTCTGGGGGCCCGGATCCTGGACACCTGCTCCAGAGACACCTACGCCCTGGAGCAGTCGCTCACCTTCGTCCAGGCCCTCATCCAGAAGGACAACTCAGACGTGCGATGTTCCAACGGAGAGCCGCCCATCATCCCCAAACCGGAGAGGGTGGCCGGGGTGATCGGGGCGTCGGGCAGTTCCGTGTCCATCATGGTGGCCAACGTGCTCAGACTGTTTGCGGTGAGTTTTCTTTCTCCCCTTCTCTATTAAAAAGCAGACAGCTGTTCTTTCATCCCCTTTGAATGGTATCAGCTGATTGAATGGGTGTTATCAGCCCCATAGTGATGCGTAAGAAGCGGCTGCTACAGTCACTAGTACGCTCAGAATGCTTGATCACTGTTATGATTACAAGAAGTTAAGCTTCAACCTTTAGTGGTCACAGTTATTCTCATGGGTGCAAAGGAGGAAGTCAGGGTTAGGGTTTTGGGGAGCCCTAACCCCTATGTTAAATCAATTAACATAATAATTAGGACCAGGATGCTTTCTTAACCCAGTGTTGGAAGAAGTACTCAGATCCTTTACTTAAGTAAAAGTACAAATACTATGGTTTTAAAATACTCTATTACAAGTACAATTTTAACTTACAAATGAAAACTAATTTGTTTTTATGATTAAGTAGTATTGTACACATTTATCAGCATCAAAGTTTACTTAAAGTACAAAAAGTAAAAGTACTCATTCTGCACAATGAGCCATTTCAATACAAATATAAAGTATGCAAGAATGATCAGCTAAATTTGCTTCAAGAACCAAAAGTATATTGGATATTTTCAAAGTATTATTTTATCATAGTTAGAACTTTGTCCAGTTTTCATACATGTAAGAGATTTTTAGTAATGTAGTTGGTCAATGTGGACCAAAATGTCAAAAAAATAACTATACTTAAATATACTTAGTTACCTGTCACCACTGCCTTTTAAATCACAATATTAACCACGTATTTATGACTTGTTGGTGCAGGTCGGTGCAGTTTGCTCTGGTTCAGCTTCAGAATGGTCGTGATAACCAACGGGGGGCATTTATTGGGCAGATAATATTCAACGTGGTGGCCTTTTTTCTGTATGTAAGCTCAAAGGGTGAATCCAGCTGAAAGCCTTTATCCCTCATTGTCGTCTCTTTTTAATCTATTCATAGGGAGAAAATAAAAGGATATGAGTTAAAGTACTGGTTCCCAACCCGAGGGCCTCAACATTCTCAGGACGCTCAATCTTTGTGGTTGGGCATTCGTACGAAAAGAGACAGAAAATAAGAAATTGAGTTTTCAAAAGAAAAGCAATGAGTCAGACGAGGACACTTGGCCTAAATAGATTTCAATGCGTCACAAGCCAAACAATTGGGAGTTAAACTAGGAAAGAGTGTGCCAAAAAAGTGAGCAACTATCAGAAATACATCGCTTGTATTTAGTTCATTTAGTTTTGAACATCTCACTAATATCATTCACAGAAAGAGTCCTTCTCGTGAGACTGAACTCACAAACACACACATTTTGCTTTTGGCTCTCAACTAGCTGATGATCCTATTTAATGAACTAAATACTTCATGCTTGTGCTGTTCAATTAGCCCATCGCTGATCTAGTTAAGATGTACAGGAGCACAGTCTCATTCATTTCATCATTTTATCCACTTGGATGATGAATGGGGGCATCATTAAATGTGATTTTCATTTTGCAGCATGAACACGGTGAGTTTTAATTGGGATTCGCTTTTGGACTTTACGAACCTAATTACGAGTTCGACTCACATTTAATAACATCATCTGCTCACCATTTTCTTTGGATATTCTGATTGGTTATACTGCACATATTCCCCTCACTGATACAATACATACTTCACGGGAGACAATGTAAAGTGAGGAATCATTGGAATGAGTCGCTATACACTTCAGGGGATTTTAAATCCTTCGTCATGTGTGGCCACAGGATAATCCGCGTGTTCATTGTAGTTTTTTTTCTCCATGTACAGATGATTGACCTTCGATAATTGATTACAGTGCTTATAGCGATCATGGGACATTGAATCTCTGTAAGTCCCACTTTATGACGTGCTGTCGTTGACATCAAAAGTCTAGAAAAAAGAAACTAGTGTTGGGGTTTAAATTGGCCAAATGTGGTTAACGTGAAAGAAAGAAAGAAAGTGCAATCAGGTATCTGGTTGCGGTGTTTCTTCAGAGTGTTGGTTTGAGAGATGATTGCATACAGGGCAGATGTTAACTACAGAATTATAGATCCCACCCTCCACTAAGCCCCTCTCAGCAGCTCAGGACCCCGGGCTGAAAATAGAGCATCAGGGCAGCGCCATGGCTTTGGTTCTCGGATAACAGCAACTTGTAGCCTGGACAGGGGCGCAGATTTATCTAAATGGTATGTTTCCTGCTACTGTCCATATGTGCTGCTCTCCGCTCTGCAGATTCTTCTGATGCTCACTTTACGTTGAACATCTGCTCACTGCCAGAGTTTGAGCATGCTTCATCCTCTACTACACATGCTGTTTATTATTATTGATTAAAAACTATACAGTATGTGTAGGAGATGTAAAATAATACAATGTGTACTTTTATCAACTGCTAAGCTTGTTAAATAACCGGCTATACAGTAGATCCAACAGTTAATTCACTCTTTTTTATTATTTATTATAATTAATGATTATCCCAGCAGTTTGATTTTGTGGATTTGATGCTTTTCTTTCTTTTGCATCACTGTACATTTTAATATATTTCAATATAAGCAATTAAAAAATGTAGAAATAACATTTTTCACTATTATTTTCACTAATATTTGAACTTTTTGACATTTTATGTACTAAACAATCTATTAAGATAATATAACAGTTATTTAAATATCAATCTTTTTTTTAAACACTTAATCTCAATTAGAGCTGCACAATAAACATCTGCTCTCATCCAGAGCAGGGCATGTTTCAGCCTCAAGCACACATGCTGTTTAAGGTGAGTATTTGGGAGGCAGCATGTCGTTGTGTCCCTGAGACGCTTCACCCCAAATTGCTCCGGTGGGGATTGTCCACAGTATTGAGTATGTAAGTCGCTTTGGATAGAAGTGTCTAACAAGTGACATGTCATGTATTTGAAAAAAGTCAAAACTGTATACAGTAGCATGTGAAGCAGATATTCAATAAAATAATGTTTACTTTATATCAACAGTTAAGCTTGTTAAATAACGGGTTTCTCTGTTTATCCAATAGTGAATTCACTTTACCATTTGGGATGCTTTAGTTGCTAAGCAGATTGTTGATTATTAATTTTGATGATTATTCCAGAAGTTTAATTTTGAGGATTTGTATGCTTTTTCTTCTTTAACATTAATGTACATTTGAACACTTTTCAACCAAAGCAATTCAAATAATTCGGTATTAGCAATTTTATCCTTTTTCCAAATTACTATTTGACATTTTAGAAATTGTATATACCAAACAATTATCAAATATATTAACATATTCTAACATAATATGATTTGTTATGTTGCCATTTATTAAATATGATCTGATATGTCAACACTTAATTTATATTAAGGCTTTCACCAAATGAGAAACATATCTGAATATGTTCTTAAGATCAGGATGAAGACATTACTTGTGATATATAAATATATATATATTAGTGTACTCATTTCTCACACTGATGTTTTCAGAGGTACTAAAATACAGCTATTTGCTTGTTATATAAAAAATGAAAGGAAATAATTTCTAGAATTCTTTTTTGAGCATTGAACTGAACACAAAGGGCACCAATTAAAAAAAGTGATTTCAATGCTAAACCGCAGTCCTTGGCAGTGCACTTAGTTGACATTGCGATGTGAAAAATGTGAGCCTTAGACTGAATCATCAGTCAGTACAGGAGCAGTGCAGTTAAAATCATTTTCTGAAAGCGTCTGCTACAAATTGAGAAAGAAAACCATTGATTGAAAACAATTTCCCTAAACCTTTGACACATTAAAAATGCATACCTGTCATAACATCTTTATCTAGTACCAGCACTCGCTTCTGTTAAATACAAACCATTAAGTGCTAAACCACCTTCATATTTCCTTGGCTGGGATCCTGGAATATCTTGGACGGTTCCCATCCTTCTCTGATAGTGAGGAAGATTTCAGCAGCACTTCATTGTAGATGCATCCCTGTGTAACCGATACGGCTCATTGATTTTAGAAAGTGAATTGGTGCAGATGCTTCTACGGGATTAATTTGGAGGGGATTACGTTTCCTCTTGTTCATGGCTAATGTGTGCGCAAGGAAATATCCTCCGGACACTTAAAGAACTGTAAAGGTTGAAGTCGTGATGACAGAATGTTTTTTTTGTTCTGTAAAGCTTCATGAAGTCATGGTCAGCGAAGTGGAGGATGACCAGTAAGATTCAACTGGGCAGGGTTAACACGTGTGGCCATCAGAATTAAATATATTGTATGGCTTACAGCTGAGAAATGCTAACCTTTTCCTACTCTCTTGATCTCTGTCTCTCCCTCTGTGCTTAACGTAATTTGACTAAAACCCCTATAATCCTTCCAGATAATCTGTGAAATGGTTCTCTCGCTCCTCTCTCCTTCTCCCTTCACTACCCCTTGTGTCTACCTTTCTCTCCTCACCCCATCCGGAGTGCCCGCTACGTTAAGCCACGCTGGGAGGACCGGCATTAGCGGGGTCGGGGTGGAGACTGTCGACATAAACTGTGTCATTAAAGAAGTAGCACACCAGTAAATTAATCTTCTCATCCTTTTTTTCTCCGAACAAATGCTTTTACAGCTGTGGGTCCCACCATCTGTATTCACTATGACGTTGAATGCTCAGCTCAGCACATGATCCACCAGATCGGAAGCTTCAGTTCTGAGATTTACACAAGCTTTTCAAGCAAAGCGCTCTCTATGAAAGTCACATTTTGGGGTTTTAATGCACTGCAACTCATTAGTTCTAATAGAGAAAGTCTGCATTTAGACACTGTGAAGGTAAGTGGTGCATCATCCCCTGATACGGTTCACTGCTTCTTCTAGTCATCCCTTTTTATCTTTGGTTCCACATATTGGCCTAATTGTGCTGCTCATGCTTTCCCGTTGACCGAGCTCTTTCGTCATCACTGACCCTCTCGTGTGTCTCAGATTCCCCAGATCAGCTACGCCTCCACGGCCCCCGAGCTGAGCGACAAAAGCCGCTACGAGTTCTTCTCCCGTGTGGTGCCTCCGGACTCCTACCAGGCCCAGGCCATGTTGGACATAGTGAAAGCCATGGGCTGGAACTACGTCTCCACGCTGGCCTCGGAGGGAAACTACGGAGAGAGCGGCGTCGACGCCTTCCTCCAAATATCCAGAGAAGCAGGTCTGCCTCTATGAACTTGAATCCACTGCTGGGACAATGAGGGATTAATGATTCATCAAGCCGCGCTGTTCTCACTCATTAAAAGACTATAATAGGAAACAAAAATCCTTTAATACACAACAGCTACCAGGGCAAAGAGAAGTCACCGCCTCATATGGGTTTAAAAGCTCAAATGAGGGATCGGATTTCACATCTCATTTAAGGACATACTGCACATCAATAATTGACAATGCTGGACAGGTCATCACTTTGTGAGCATGTTGACCGAGATCAGTCCACCAATCTGGTTCAGAGTCAAATATCTCAAACACGAATGGATGGATTACCTTCCGTTTTGCTTCTACTGATATTCATGGTCCCCAGAGGATAAATGTAAATGACTCTAGAGATCACCTTACCTTTCTCCTAGTGCCACCATGGGGTTTACATTTGTTGTTTCTGAGTAAAATGCCTTATTCAATATGGTACAGACATTGGTTTATGTTGTAACTCAATGTTGATAATATACTACCAGTAGACATCGTTGTTTGTCAGCATGGTGTAGCATATATAAACCAATGACAAACCCATTCAACTTTGGAATAAGTCATGGGAAGGATACACAAAGTAAGGTCATGGCCTCAAAGGAGGTCTTAACTCTTCGATTGGCCTTATAGTTTAGGCGGTTTCCTATTTGTAATACTCAAGTCAAATGCTCTTCATATAAAAGCTTTCATACTAAGAGTCTACAATCATGCTAACAGCCCTTTGAGGCTATGTCTTTAAGCTAAAGGCTACTGCAGCAGGCCAACATGCACACAAAGTATTCGACTACTTTTCAATCAAGAAGCTTTATCCCTAAACCGCCTCTGATATGAGGTTTACCTAGTTAACTTTGAGTTTACTGTGGTAGCATGCTTACAATTGCTAATAAGGCTGATGGAGAGGTTAACATGAATAACAAAATTCATCTCCAGATGCTGTATCATCCTTTTTGTAATATTAAATGTAGGTCTATTTTTCAAGGTTACTGATAATAACCAGGCGTATTAGGCTGTAATTATTTTCTTGTGCAGTAAATGGAGGAAACAGAGAAGTGTAGCAATGCCAACGTATTTCCCATCTCTCTCCCACAGGGGGGATCTGTATTGCACAGTCCATAAAGATTCCCAGAGAGCCCAGACCGGGGGAGTTCGAGAAGATCATCAAGAGACTGATGGAGACCTCCAACGCTCGCGGGGTCATCATCTTCGCCAGCGAGGACGACATCAAGTGAGTCAAGCTCTGCTGCACGTCATATTTATTTAATTTTTGTCATAAAACCACACTGTAAAAATACAACATTTCCAGTAAAAGTTCTGCATCGAGAATAGGAGTTAAAGTACGTAATTTATGTTTTGTGTTTAAAATCTGAATTTATAAAGTAACTCGTCATTCAATATGTAAAATAAATGAAGTGGAGTAAAGAGTGCAAAATTGGCTCCCGAAATGTAGTAGAGCAGTGACCATCAACTGGCGGCCCGCGGGCCAAATCTGGCACGCCAGACATTCTCATCCAGCACGCGAGTGGCGGAGTGGTTACAACGTCTCGTGAGTAATGTGCAGTACCGGAGTCCAACAGAGAGGCAGCAGCTGCGGGACAGTAGCCTGCATACTGCGTAGCCTTCTCTGCCCTGAAGAAGAAGTGATCCTTCGTTAGCCTGAAGAGTCTGCTTTATGCGCTCCGCAGTAGCCTCCGCTACGAAGCTCCGGCGACTTGACAGCACATGAGCGTGCTCCACTAGCACAACACCCCGTCGGCCCGTCAACAACCCCGTCGGCCCGTCAACAACTTCCAAATTCAGGGCTATATATAAAAATTGCTGGCCGCCGAAAGTGTCTCTAGGAATAATCTTGGCCCTTGGACAAATGTAGTTGGTGATCCCTGTAGTAGAGTATAGAGTAGTGTACAATGAAAGTATTCAGTTAGAGTACAAGTACCTCAAATGTGTACTTCAGTAAATGTGCTTTCCAACAGCTGGTTGTTAAACACAGAGCAAAAAGACAAACATGTGTAAATATAATAGTATAAAATGTTGTACTTTTACTAGACTCGCATTTTGATCGCAGGACTTTTACTTGGTACAGAGTATTTTTACATTCTGGTACTTCTACTTAAGTACAAGGTCCGAGTACTTCTCCTACCTGTTTAGTTGTAAAACACAGAGCATAAAGAAAAACATGTATGATGAAGTGTTATTCATTCTCTTTCAGACGGGTGCTGCAGACGGCCAAATCGGCCAACCTGACGGGCCACTTCCTGTTTGTTGGCTCCGACAGTTGGGGAGCCAAAAGTTCCCCGATCCAGGACCAGGAGGATGTGGCCGAGGGCGCTGTGACCATCCTGCCAAAGAGAGCCTCTATCGATGGTAGGGAAAACCAACTGGATGTAACAGGAATATTAGAAATAGCCTGCGTCACTTGACATTGATGGATGAGTCTCATACCAATGCTACATATAAAGGAAATTAATGATGTTGGATATGTCTGTGGTCCCTGTAGCTTAAAATAAGGAAATTCAGTCACAGCCATATTTCACTGTTCAAAAAGATTTGATTTGCTTCGCTGATTTCATCACATTATGATGATCGGTATACTGATATTAATCTTAGCGCTGCGGTTTCAATCAATCTTTATTTGAATAGCAATTTCTTACAGGTTAGTGTAGTTCAAATTGTAGTTGAGAAACTATAGAAAAGATAAAAACATTTCAACGACTTGAGACCAATGCATGTGAGATAATAACAATTATAAAAACCTAGTAAAACTGATTCAAAAGTTATTATATGAGTACGACTAGCAAACAAGTTTAAAAAATAACAATAACACGATACCACAACTTAAATACAAAAGGTAAGTGAAAGTACAATAATGACACCTATTGTTTTAACCATCAATCAATCAATCAATCAATCAATCAATCAATCAATCAATCAATCAATCAATCAATGTTTATTTATATAGCCCAATATCACAAATGTTACATTTGTCTCAGTGGACTTCACAGTTTGTACAGAATATCAGTATGACAATACGACACCCTCTGTCCTTAGACCCTCACATCGTACAAGGAAAAACTCCCAGAGAAAACCCACAGTTTAAAGGGGAACATGGGAGAAACCTCAGGGAGAGCAACAGAGGAGGGATCCCTCTCCCAGGACGGACAGACGTGCAATAGATGCCGTGTGTAAATTGAAAAGATAATACATTTGCAACATAGGTAGTTCAAATGTTTGGAAATACATGTGTGTATAATAAGAAGATGAATCCATGAGTATATCCATCCAGGACTTATGATCCAGGACCACAGCCATGACTCAAGATCCAGGACTCGCGATCCATGACACAGGACCGCAGGATTATCCATGACTCCGGATCCCGGCGTATATAGACACCAAAAAGAAAGAAATTTGGGGAAGCTGGGTTAATCGGAACATGAGAGTACACAGGTATAGACAGAGAGAAGGAAGAAGTAAGATGTCCCCCGACAAACTAAGCCTATATCAGCAAAACTAGGGGCTGAATCTAATCAGCCCTAACTATAAGCTTTATCAAAAAGGAAGGTCTTAAGCACACTCTTAAAAACGGATAGGGTGTCTGCCGCCCGAACACAAACTGGAAGCTGATTCCACAAAAGTGGAGCTTGATAAGAAAAGGCTCTGGCTCCCATTGTACTTTTAGAGACTCTAGGAACAACCAACAACCCTGCATTCTTGGAATGCAATGCCCTAGTAGGACAGTAGGGTATAATGAGTTCTTTGAGGTAAGATGGCGCCTGCCCATTAAGGGCTTTGTTGGCGTTGAACACAGGATAGAATTTTAAATTCTATCCTGTGTTCTATAGGGAGCCAGTGTAAGGCAGCCAGAACAGGAGTAATGTGGTCCCTTTTCCTAACTCTGGTTAGTACACGAGCTGCAGCATTTTGAATCAGCTGAAGCGACTTGACTGACTTCTTGGTACCACTCTTTACCGAAAGCCTGGCTGAATAGATTTAGGTTCTAAGATTGAATTGACATGATATTAAATCTGCTTTGTGAAATCTTTCAGGGTTCGACCAGTACTTCACTTCAAGATCGCTAGAAAACAACCGAAGAAACATCTGGTTTGCAGAGTTCTGGGAGGACGACTTCAAGTGCAAGCTGACCCGCCCCGGCATAAAGTATGAACTTGGTAGAAGGAAATGTACAGGTAAGCAGGATGCAGTTTCAAGTACAGGTTGAAAATGACCTGAGATGAAAAAAAACGTAAAAAGTAACTGAGAAATATGTTATTTGCAAAATACTAGTCCTGCATTCAAAATATGACATAAGCAAAAGAACAGAAGTATAATCAGCAAAAG
>NW_011342699.1:44044-45230 GCF_000735185.1 Notothenia coriiceps | reverse complement strand
GCGTGAGTTTGGTTAATTGTGTTGATCTGCTCTGAGGTGACTGTGGGAGTTTCTGTGGAAAATGTGATTTTGGAATGAAGCAGGAATCTCTTAAAGGTCCCCTATTATAGTGTTTTTCATCAATATATTATAGGTCTCAGATATATACGAAACATGTCTCTGAAGTGTTTGGCTCCAAACACCAAACGGATCATTGCAGCATTACCCATAATCCCCTCTGTTTCAGCCCTGTTTCCAAAGTGCTGATTCTCTATCTGTTACTTTAGATGAAAATGAGGAGCCACTCCCCACGCCCCTCTGAGAGATATTTGGTTAAAAAGAACACAATGGTGCTCTAGGAGGAGATTCAGGTGATAAGGCGGAGGAGGGTTACCTTGGTTGCTAATGGTTACACAAGCCAAAAAATCGTTATGACATCATAAAGTGGCCAAAATCTGATCAGACAGGTTTTTATGGACAAAAAGAGAGAGAATCTTTGTTCCTGAAACGTTCAGAGTCTCTTTACACAGAGGGGACACATGTTGATGTAGAAGAGACATGGAGAAGTAGAATTTGCATAATCGGTGACCTTTTAAATGTGTTGTGAAAAAATGCTTTGTTTTTTAGGTCGTCGGTGTCTAAGCCCAACGAGAAAAGTTCATCGCACAGCAAGGTAGCTTTTGTAATGCCACTCAACGAGGTACATTTTGAAAATGATGCACAGGTCTCACAATTACTCTTTTCTTACTTCAGGCTCGAGACGAGGATGTTTCTATGGACTCCTTTCTTCAAGAACTCCCTCCTCTTCAGAAAGAAGATTTTCGGCAGCATGTTGGACCCTCAGAGGAAGCCGGGAGTTGTACGTACCAAAAAAAACATCTCGTGCACTTACGGTTGTCATTTTAAAATGTTTAATTTGTGCCTATGCTGGTTTAACGAAAAGAAAATGTTTCTTGTTTCAGATGAGAAGTGGATATGATGGTTTGGGAGGACGTACTAAATTCATCCAACCTGTATCCTTTTCTTTCTGCCTTGTGGATTACATGTGTCAGGTGTTTCTTGATTTATCCTTTATGTGTAATGTTTGTTGAACTGTTCATCTTCGTCTAGACTTGTAAACCTACTGTTTTAAAAGGTTTAGGCTTAGCAGAGAGACACAGCTGGCGTCTAGCTAGTGAACAGAGCTATTTGTTCCCAAAAGAGATGG
>NW_011342699.1:26544-39044 GCF_000735185.1 Notothenia coriiceps | reverse complement strand
AGAAATAGCCCACAAGCTGAATTAAACTCTGAGTACAGTGGAGGCAGGACGTCCTGTGAGAGATAATGTGATTTGACAGGCAGAAAACTCACATCTCACGTTGGACAAGGGAGACATTAATGAAGTCTTTTATTTGAAGTGTGTGTTATTGTGTGTTTGATTGACCTAATTATTTAAACTACTGAACATAAGAATCCAAAGTAGAGATCCTCAGGGAAACGTAATTCCCCCAAGAGGGATTCGTAAAGTCCTTCTTCTTTTCTTAAATGAATGTAAGAAAATGAATGAGTTAATATTAATTTGGTCATTAATTAGGGACTAAACTTTACAAACCAAGCTATTAACCGATCAATTAATAGATTATACTATTATGAAACTAATTATGTCATTAGAAATCACACAAAAGGAAGAATTAATGAGAAATAATTTACATTTTGAGTTTATCCAGACGCCAGGAAGAACAGAATGTTTTGGGTAGTATTATGTATTAGGTCAAAGTAGCACATTTTCAATATAGAAGTGTTGTTTTTAAAAAGGACTGCATTCAAGATTTAAAGTATATAAATACTAAAGTGTCTGCAGCAGAATATCCCAAAAATATCTAGCAAAGGTTTTTAGAGATGTGTGTTTTTATTAATATACCTAGGTATCGACCGTAATTACTGAGTAGTATAGAGAGGGCTGCACATAACTGGTGCGCACCCCCCCTCCAAAAGAGAGAGAGAGAGAGAGAGAGAGAGAGAGAGAGATTTGCGAGTTGCATAAGAGCTGGTAAGATAGCAGGGTTTCACACATAGACTTTACTTGGGGGGGCCGCCCAGGTATATTAACGGCCACCAAAGTATAATTCGCGAGCCATTTAGGTTGATTTTTGTTATCCGTCCGCGTGCACGACCGACGGCATCTGCGATCCCTCGCTCTACCCCTATCGCGTGTGAAGGATTTGCTTTATGCGCTCTGCACTGTAACCCCGCTGCGAGGCTCCGGCGAACCCCCCCCCCCCCCCCGTTCATAAAGTCAAGAAACCCAACATCTCCAGGTGCTCCTTTGAGAACCAGGGCAAAAAAGTGATGTGCACCCCTGAGTATAGAACACTAAGCATATAAGTATAGAAACTTCTCCAGTCAAATGATTTGTTGGTTTTGCCCGCAGCCAATCACTGCAATCGTTGTTAAAATGAATGTGACGTGGGATTGGCCCACAAGGCAGCAGCTACAATCCACTTTCAACCGCTTAAAGATGCCCCGCCCCTTAGCCTATCACGTACAAGATGTTGGAGTGCTAGCCAATAGAAGTGTCAGTGTTGCATAGTGTTGTCATTATGTTACAGGGTTAAATAAAGGAGTCCAATGGAGGTGTTTCAGGCAGGGGGGGGGGGGGGAGAGAATTTTACCTTTGTAGACCATTTACATGCACGAAAAACCTATATAACACACAACAGGAAATGGAAACTCAAAAAGCATTAAAGGGCCTCTTTAATAATGTTAAGTGACTCACCTTCTCTGTAGACTGCGCTGTGCCAAAGAAGATGGGGACGAAGGCCAGCCAGACGATGCAGGTGGTGTACATGGTGAAGCCAATGGGTTTGGCCTCGTTGAAGTTCTCAGGAACTCCTCTGCTCTTGATGGCGTACACGGTGCAGGTGATCATCAGTACGAAACTGTAGCTCAGACAGAGGATGAGGGAAAGGTCGCCCATGTCGCACTTGAGAACTCCACGGGCGAACTCTGGGTTTGGGGGCTTCTGCTCCTCGTAGTCGATGATGGTGTGAGGCGGTGACACACCAAACCAGACGAACACCCCGAGTACCTGCAGGGAACGGTTTAAGCATTAGTTAGTGCTCCAGAGAATCTACGTGATGCGTGAAAGAAGCTTCCACACACCTGCGCTCCGATGAGTATAAAGGTGATAATCAGCTGAGAGCCGGGGCTGATGAATTTCGGGGGCGAGACTGCAACCTTGCCCTGCTCGAAGATACGGTAGATACGGTTGGTCTTGGTGAGCATGGCGGAGTAGCTGATGCACATGCCGAGCCCCAGCAGCAGCCGGCGAAGCGCACACACGCCTGTGCTGGGTTCGGCTATCATGAAGAAGGTGATGAGGTAGATGAGGAAGATGCCCGTCAGCAACACGTAGCTGAGCTCTCTGCCGGAGGCCCGAACGATGGGCGTGTCGTTGAAGCGGATGAAGGTGACGATGACTCCGCTGGTGGCGAGGATGCCCAAGATGGCGAGGAACACGGGGATGATGGCCCACGGAGAGCTCCACTCCAGCTTTATGATGGGCGTTTCCCGGCAGCCTGTGCGGTTCTTAAAGGGCCTCATGTTGAAGGGGCACATGTCGCAGGAGAACTCGTCCAGCAGGTACTGGTAGCCGTCGCAGAACTCGCAGTGCCAGCAGCAAGGAACGCCCTTCACCATCTTCTTCCTCTCTCCGGACTCGCAGGGGAAACTGCACACCGACTCGGGAACCTTGCGGTCACCACCTGACCACTGCATCTCCTCCGGCTAGGTTGGATGCACAAACACACAGACTTTGTTTCAGTATGCTTGAAATATAGAAAGAATGGGCAAAGACTTTGTAATAATCTAATAACCAGGAAGATACTGTTCAGATAAAGCCCAATTGATAGCGACAATTTTACCATCCTCGAGTGATTTTCTGGCCAAAGTTCTGTAGATCGGTTGTGGTTTCATAGAAGTAATGCTTCCATTCGTTCTTTCGTTTGTTGAAGATGCATTTGTTTCCTTTTTAATACAAGTTTTTGTATTGTAGGTGGATAAAACTAAGACGGCTACATTTATAGTGAGCACCATGTTGTGGTTGGACTATCTAAGAGTCACTAACTATGTAACTAAAGCAAACAGCTGATTAGCTTCATAGAGAGGCGAAGTCCCTCCCTTTCCGGGGGAGCTCCATGGGACCTTATTTCGGAAAAAGTATGTATTGAAGTCAATGGAGAGAGAAAGATTATATTTCGATCCCGTTTGAATTGTGCCACGAATTACACATATGATGTTTGTCAATTGATAAGATAATTTTGCAAGTAAAACAAATAAAAATGTGTCGTAAAACTGCGAATAAACACTTTTTTTGGTGTGAAAGCGCTCAATGAACTACATCTCCCGTCTCGCACCACACACCAAGATGGCCGTCGCGTTGGCACATTTCACTTCTTTCTTTCAGAATGAGGCGAAAAGTATTAAAAGAGGTGAAAATCACTCCAAGTCTGGGCATGTTGAGAGCTGTACACACACACAAGGGGAGTTAGTCGGTTCCGTAAGAGCCAGCATGCGGGACCGGGATTCTGGGATTTGTAGTCTTTCTAGTTGCGTATTTTTCATAGTCTTATATTTCAACAGTTTTACGACAAACTGTGACTTTTTTGACAAGGAAATAATTTTTTAAGATTGACAAACATCATATGTGTAATTCGTGGCACAATTCAAACGGGATCGAAAGATAATCTTTCTCTCCCCATTGACTTCAATATATAATTTTTCCGAAATAAGGTCCCATGGGTCGGAAGTAGATGGGCGGGACTTCGCCTCTCTATTTAGCATAAAGGCAAACAAGGAAACTGCTAGCCTGAATCTTGCTAATTTCTGGAAGTTACTGCACCGAGCCAGGAAACAGTCTGGCGCAAAACCCACTGTAAAGCCAAAAGGTGATGTTTTAACACTGGTTTACCTACAGCATGGATTCAATAAATAAGATATAATGTGTTAGTTAGTTAGTTAGCTAGCTTTAGAGGAGCTGGAAGGCAGATTCTGTTAAATTTGGGGCAGAGACAGACTCGTTTTGTTCCTTAATCTTCCATCTTTATGCTAAGCTAACTAGCTGCAAGTTCTAGTCACATTGTTCACAAACAGAGTGGAGAATGGTTTCAATCTTCATCTAAATGTAGAAATTGTTCCTTGTTTGGGACAAAACATATTTACATTGAGGCGAAGGTGGTTTGTCCACTGGCCGATGACCTTGTAGCCGGGGTTGCTGACATTAGACAGCTGGTATTGGAAGATGTCGTAGCGACCAGGAGCGTCTCCATTCTCATTGAACATGACTCCAGTTCCTGCGCTGCCTGTTGGAAGGAGATAGAGTTTTTATCAGTGGTGTGAAGTATCTCAGTACATTTACTCAAGTGCTGTACTTAAGTGTGCTACTTTGTACTTCAACCCCTCTACAATTCACAGCTGAATCGTAATTTCACTCCACTACATTTATTCATTCCTTAGTTACGTTATAACTTTTGATGAATGATTTGTATTATATTCAAAAGACTTTGGTTACACCTGGAGTAACATTCACAAAAAAACTAAAACTAGCTATTTTTCTTAAATTGAACAATTTGCATAATGACTGCTTTTACTTTTAGGTATATTTTGCTGCTAATACTTTTGTAGTAGCTACATTTTTAATGCGTGATTTTAATTTGTAACAGAGTATTCCAACTCTCTGGTACTTCTACTATTACTTCAGTGCGCAATCTGAGTACTTCGCCCACCTCTGGTTTTCATGACCCAATAAAGCGAAGATGTGAGTCAAAGGAGAGGAGAGAGGAGAAACTCCAGCTCTCACCCCCATCTTACATGCTGTTGAATACATCTTGTGTTTGCTTCCTTCAGTGTTGTGCAGTCACGTGGAAGCTGAGTGCAGGAGGCTCTTTACTGAAGGCTCTCGTCCACGCGTACAGTCTTTCAGTGCACTCTGCTCTGTTGCCCTAACGTGATTGAATGTTCCTTTCAGGTCCCTGCAGGCGCTCAATCAGAAAATCTTTCATACAAGCCAAGGTCATCCAGCAAGCGGTAAATAGGATGCTTTCATAGAACACCCTTTTTTTTCTCTCTTCTTCCAAACTGTGACTTTTTTATGAAAGACGAGAATGAAAAGCTTGAGCGGTGTGTATAGGGAAGAGCAAGGAGGCAGCCCTGGGGAGAGGACGTGCTTTGAAGAAATGCGCTGTGTTCTGTAGATAGGTACATTAGCAGAACTCAAGGCTTCCTACTTCAAGCTGACCTCCATTACACTGTTTTCTTTTTAAATGTGTTTCTTTTCAATCCTTGTGCTGCGACAGAAGCAGTGGAAATCAACGGTTTCACCAGAATGCATCTCAAATCTAGCTTTTGGTTTGATAAATGTGGATAAAACTATGTGGAATCAGACTTTGCATAGGAAAGGAGAACAAAATGAAAGGTTAAAAGTCAATCAAAGTGTATATATTGCTCAATATCACACCTTTTGCCTTTGTCTCGGGGGCTTTACAGCTTATACAGAATACAACCCCCTCTCTCCTTAGACTCATTGCATCAGACAAGGAAAAACTCCCAAAGGAACATCCCAGTTAATGGGGTAAAAAGCGGAAGAAACCTCTGGGAGAGCCACAGAGGAGGATCCCTCTCCCAGACGGACAGACGGGTAATAGGTGTCGTGTGTGTTAATGGAAAAGATAACACATTTTATTACATCATAGACAGTCCAAATGCTATAAGAGATAATGTGTCTGAAGTCATGAAATATAGATAGATAGATGGATAGATGGATAGATGGATAGATGGATAGATGGATAGATAGATAGATGGATAGATGGATGGATAGATGGATGGATGGATGGATGGATGGATAGATGGATGGATGGATGGATAGATAGATAGATAGATAGATGGATAGATAGATAGATAGATAGATAGATAGATGGATAGATAGATGGATGGATGGATGGATGGATAGATAGATGGATAGATGGATAGATAGATAGATAGATAGATAGATAGATAGATAGATAGATAGATAGATAGATAGATAGATAGATAGATAGATAGATAGATAGATAGATAGATAGATGGATGGATGGATAGATAGATGGATAGATGGATGGATAGATAGATAGATAGATGGATAGATAGATAGATAGATAGATAGATGGATAGATAGATAGATAGATGGATAGATAGATAGATAGATAGATAGATAGATAGATGGATAGATAGTAGATAGATAGATAGATAGATAGATAAAGATAGATAGATAGATAGATAGATGATAGATAGATGATGGGATAGAAGATGATGATGATGATAGATAGATGGATAGATAGATGGATGGATGGATAGATGGATGGATGGATGGATAGATAGATAGATAGATGGATGGATGGATAGATAGATGGATAGATGGATGGATAGATAGATANAAGACAAACGAGGACATGAAGTCTCTGCAGAACGATCTGGCCAGTGCTGAGTAATGAATAATATTTATTTGGTTGGATTTTCCTTACAGAGATCTCCTTGTCAGCACTGGCCAGATCGTTCTGCAGAGACTTCATGTCCTCGTTTGTCTTATTCACCTCCATGGTGGACTTTTGTAACTACAAAGAGTTAAACAATCTTTGAATTAGAGTTTACACGTTTAAAAAATGGATTGTGTGTTAACTAACCAACGATGGCTGTACAGAATAGTCTGAATCTTTATTCGTAACGTTGACATTCAAATTCAAAATGTAACATTCACACTTTTTTTTTGCTGACTATTTGTTTTTGCTTGACATGGCCATTTCCACTGACCATAGTTCCATTGTTGAGGTCTACTAGAATATATTTAAATTGTGCAATTTTCCAAACTCACAGTGGTTTCTCATACAGCATCTCTGTATAGTATGTGTGTTCACTCTCTGTCCTAAACGGCTTGATAGAGCTCCTGCCCCCCCCTCCCTGTGAGCCCAGTGGCCGTCTGTGAGACACAGCTAAACCCAGCCCGAACACACACACACCCGCAGCCTGGCTGGGAGTTTGTGTGTGTGCCCAGGCTGAGTTCCGCTGTGTCTCGCTGTCTCGCCGACCCCACACCAGTGAACCAGCTCACAGTGTCCAGCTCCTCGCAGCAGCGAGCCTCGCAACGTTCCGCCGAGTGTGTGTGTGTGTGAGGAAGTCCACGGATTGGTCCAAACGTAACGGCTCCGCGGACGTTACGTTATGTCACTATACCCGAAATACGTCACTATACCCAAGAAGTAAACAATGGAAAAAGAGAAATTTCCAACGAGGCGTTCTTTTCTGTGTTAGAGTTTTACTCCCTACAGGGTGTAGTTTGAGGGTGTGTGACTCTGCAGACCGTTTACATGCAGAGAAAGCTACATAACACACAAGGGGACGGGTAATCACCAGAAAAGCATGACATGGGCCCTTTAAAGCCACTAATATTCGCATATTATTATTTCTACAGTTGGATTTCAGAATATTCAGAAGAATTAACTTTTTAAGAGGTTTTTAATTGAACAAATATTCTGCCTTAATCAACATTGAGGATGCTTAATTTTAAACAATATTAATTTAATCTAATGAATAACTTTAGTTAAATAGAAGACTGTTTTTTGTTGTTGTTGATGAGCACCTAAAATAATATGACATCAAACGTCAACAGAAGCTTAAAAAAAGGTAAACAAATATTCAGCCCTACTACCAATATAAAGTTACCTTGTGGTTTGAGGAGAGCACTTCCCTCTTCAGCTTCTCACACATGTCGTTTGAAGACTTCAGGCCTCCTTTCAGATTATCATACTCTCTGTAAAAAAGGAAGCAAGGAGAAGGAAGCAAGGAGATCAAAGCACCGCGAGTGAAGACAGGAACTGAAGATCTAAAACGATGTTAAAATGATCTTCCTTACTTTTTGAGCGAGATGCAGTAGATGGAGAGCTGCTCCACCGCCGCCTGGCTGACCCCCATATCTGTGATCATGGACTCCACCTCTGACCTCTGACCCTGCAGCAACACGTCCAAGCTGGGGCAGAGCAGCAGCAAGAGAAAGTCTTATTTTACAATGAAGGATATTACGAAAAGTGGGCAAATTCTTTCCTTCTTTACTAATTACGATGTTGATAATATCTCTGTACGTGTCGAGATATATTGTTTGTATTGTGATTTATAACGTGTGACCTAACCAGAAGATGACAGTGCTGTTGTGTGAGACTGCAGATACCTTTCATAGGTTTTCATTCTGGTCCTGAGTTTGCGGGCTTCCTCCTTTAAAGCCTGAGTTTCGTTGTGTTGTGTCTCCAGGTACGTCATCTGTTTCTGTCAAAAACAATAATACAAAAAGAGCATTGCAGAGACAATAGGAGTGAGTATGAAATTGGTTTAAACAAGAGAGACCAGACAGCTTACTCTGAGGGTACAGCAGAGCATCTCCTTTTCCATAATCTCTTTCCGTACGCTGTCCAGGTCTCTGTTCTGCTTGTCCACAGTGTCCTTCAAACCGTCCAAAACCTTCTGTCTGTCCCGCCAGTCTCGCTCTGCAAAGTGATCAGACGGATGATGAACTACTGCTCTTAACAATGCAGCCTCACACACTAAACACGTCGTTATGTTTCTTACCTTTAGAGCTTATAAGCACCTTCATTTGATCAAGTTCATTCTAAGGAAGACAAAAGACCAAAATAAAAAATATGAGATGCAAAATAACATCCAGATGATGTCATGACAAGAAGGACAATCGGGTACAAGATTCTCTGAAGCCTTAACAATTTATCTGCACAAAAATGTGTCTAGGTTTGTTACCTGCAAACTTTCGGGGTCCACCGAGCCGCCCCCCTCCTCCCCACCAACGTCAAAGAAGAGCTTGTTGATGATGTGTCTGGTGCTGACCTACACATTAGTGAACAACAGTATCAGAAATGTATGTTGGTCCATGTAGCTGTCAGTGTTGTTTGATATTGATAGTGTAAAGTACTGTACCTGTTTTCGACATTGAGGACAGGTTTTTGTAGGGGCTGACTGAAACCACTGGAGGAGACTAAGCAAAGAGAGGAAAGGGAACAATTAGACATTTAAAGAAGTGTCAGAATCGAAATGCTGTATATTTGACTATCTGCATTAACGTACCATTCATAGTGGAAAGTGTGTCCGCAGTGGATAGCAGCAACATCCTTGGAGTGATCGAAGAAGTCGGAACAGATTGTGCAATATGCTCTGATAGGCATCTTGCTGTCACCTCCTGTTATGGATCAGAAATCAGGTTTATTTCCAGGTAGGTTCACACATATGAGGAATTTATCTTGGTGTGTATGGTGCATACATGAACAGAGTTAAAGAAGATACAGTGTAAGAAAAGAAAACAAAAAAAACTTTTATAACATTAAAATATATTGAAATATTTACATGAATTAAAGATACACCTAAAAACTACGTACAGCATAATGACATAATACTCAGACTAATATAATAAAATATGTGCAGTATTGTTATGAAAAGTGGAAAGCTGTGTAGATATTAAGAGAGTTAGCTTTGTATACAAATGTGCAACATATTCGTAGGGTTTCGCAGCATTGACAATACTTAAATGAAATAAATAAAAACAAGATATTGTTGGCATAGTGACATTAACGTTACAGCAGCAGCTTTTAAAGACGTAAACAAAGTGTTAAGTTATCGTTAAGCATAACCGGGACCTTGTTTGGATAAAGCTGTAATCTTAATGTTAGCTGTCATTAGCTAACATTAACAGGCTTAACACAACAAGGCCTGCATTCGTCAAAATTGTGCCACGCAAAAGCTAGTTAGCTCCTGATAACGTTAGCTGCAGTACCAACAATTGTCATACTTACTATCCAAAGACGTTAAATCAATGTGCTGTCCTTAAAATCAGAATAAAACATCCCTAATCCAGTGTGGAATAAGACATTTAGTCGAGTTAAATGTACGCTGTTGACTTTAGCTAACAGCAACACACAATTGCTATTCCGTTTCCGCGCTGTACGTTCAAACACAAGTCGCGCCCCTAATGCTGCGTTCAGGTGGTGCTCGTAAACTAGGGACACTTTTAATTCAATGTTGGGATTCTACGGCCACTTTTTGTAATTGAAAATATCATTTTGCATGCTTTAAATACGATTTCATTCGTTCAGGGTGACAAAAGCTTCCATATAACAGATATTCGTTGATAATAACTGGTTTTATTTGACTAAAATCGTCCTGTCTTCTACTCTAAAGCACTTACCTGGAAGAAAACTTCATTACCCACAATTCCTACTTCCGCAACCTAACGTTAACCGTTAGCAGGGCATGTCAACCAGCAAGAAGAACTACAGTCATGTTACTGCTTGTTATCTACTGTTAGTTGCAGTAAATGTGACAGGCGAGTCGTGGAGCATAACCAGCACATGCAGACAGTTCCGGGAATGAAAGGTAATACTTGTGAATGTTTCAAACGAGTCATGAGAGCTGCTAAAGCGAAGATAAGCAGTATAAACTAGGTGCTAAAGTTAGCGAGCATTTGGAGTTCTTCGTTAGCATAGCGTACGCCTCTATACAGCTGGAGCAATGTAAACACGAAGGAGACATGTTACAGGCAGAGGTGGGAGAGGTACTCAGATGTAGGAATACTCTGTGACAAGTACTGCTTTCAAAATGTTATTTTAGTAAAAGTACAAAAGTATTAGCATCAAGATATTCTCAAAGTACCAAAAGTAATAGTACTCATCATGCAAATTGTCCCATTTCAGAAAATCGTATGGTTTGAGTATAATTATTAATGCATTAATGTGTTAATCAAAGATGGTAAAGGTGCTGATGCTTTTAACGTCTTTTTCTACTGCAGGGTCGTTTCTGAATATTACTACAGGTGTGACTATATTTCACAATTTAATCCAAATATGCAATGTAACAAAAGGTATTCAATTAATGTAGTGGATCAAAGTACACAGTTTAACTTTGACTTGTAGTGGGCTAGAAGTACAAAGTAGCACACAATTGAAATACTCAAGGAAAGTACAAGTTCCTCAAAATTGTTCAGGACTTTCCACCACTGGTTACAGGACTCTTTTATTTTGTCTTTTGATTTAGCAACACACCATCTTGTAACTTTAGCAACGGAAGTGAAACTGAGCTGTAGCTATAACATTGCTCGTAAAATGTAAAGGGTTAAAGTCAGACCATAACATCTCATCATAGTAGCACATCAGTGTTGGCAGAAGGACTCAAATCCTTTACTTAAGTACAAGTACAAATACTATGGTCTTAAAATACTTCACTACGAGTAAAAGTCCTGATTTCAAAATGTTACTCAAGTAAAAGTACGAGCATCAAAATATACAAAAGCAGTACTAGTTCTGCACAATGACCCGTTTCAGAATAACATAAGGTAAAGATGTGTTATCTGCGTAATTTACTTCAAGTATCAAAAGTGAAAGTACTTCTTATGCAGAGTTGATATTTTCACACAATTACATTATTATGATTATTTTCTTATGCTGTTTTTGAACAAGTAAGAGCACTTTAGTCTTGTCAATGTGGACCAAATATCATAACCATAACTATATATATATATATATATATATAAAGGTCACAACCAGCTTGATCATCAGCCATGTGTCATGCTGTTGACCTTTGGTCTCATGGCTCTCTGTTTCTCTGCCAGGTGTGTGTCCCTAACACGAGCAGCAGTGATGGAAGGAGACTCCCAGAGTGCGTCGGCCTCCTGGGAGAACGGGACTCTGGCTCCTGGGGAACACCTTCGCTCCGACAGGGCGGACAGCCCCCTCCCGGGCCTGGTGGAGGGAACAGAACCAGGTGAGAGTGGTCTATATTCAGAATCAGAAACAGGTTTATTCCCAGGTAGGTTGACACGTACGAGGAATTTGACTTGGTGTCGTGGTGCATACATCAAAGTAAAACAAGAATTAAAAAACACAGATAGCAAACTATTTTAAGAAGACTGTAATAACATTACAAAAATAAGACTTTTAAAAAAAACAATTAACCAATAAGCAGTATATGACATTGGTAAATAGGTGTGATAAAATATCGCACTCCGCATCGTACACGCCCAACCAACTCGTTCACACAGACCTGAAGTCAGAGTGGAATATTATAAGTAATTTTACTCAAGTCCTTTCTTATGTAAGGCTTACAGGTTATGAGGAAGTTGTTTTTTTGTGTTTGGCATGTTGATTGATGCATTTGTACCATGTCTTTTATTTATTACCTTCAATCTTGTTGGTAAGGACCCCAATGGGGGGGATGATATTATAAAACACAAAATGTTTACCGGTGGGTTGTGAAACACTAGTTTACGCAGCTTACACCTGTGTCCCTTATACTGCAACTACTAAGGATTTAAGGAGTCCACGCGTCCTCTGAATGCTAAGTAAGTAACTCTGTATGCACAGCAGAGTTTCGCAGTTGGTTCAAGTTATTTGTTGTTCCTCACCTTCCATCAGACAAATAAGCTTCAAAAATAGGAGCAGAGCACTATTTGCCAGCAGAATACGTTGTGAATATATCATATCCTTGAGTACTTTATTGTCGCTCCTCGCATCTCAAAGTTGAAGTCTCCTATTTCGTCTGCACCTGTGCGACAGTCGTAATGGGAGGACTTCACACGTGGCAGTTGTGTCGTGTGTGCTCGGGTGGATGAAGGCATGAGTTTGCAACCTCCTGTTTGTGCAAGAAATACTTGAAAATATCTTTATCTGGAAGAAGTGATCAGGGGCTTGGGAGTCAAGGAAG
>NW_011342699.1:23375-26287 GCF_000735185.1 Notothenia coriiceps | reverse complement strand
TCTCATCTTTTTAAGTGGGAGAACTTTCATAATTGGTGGCTGACTAAATACTTTTTTGCCCCACTGTATATAGTGAATTGAGTAGACATCATCTGGGATTTTGAATATCTCAATTTGGTATACATTTTTTTTCTCCTGGTTTTAGGCTGTAATTAAATCGGCCCGGGAACATTTATTTATTTATTTTATTTTTGGGCCAGTTTTGCCTCTATTAGTGATATCCATTTGAAATGGAGATACAGGGTTTCTAGTTTTACCATGTGTTAACTGCCAAGGGGCTGATATGAGTTATTGTTTCTAATAACAGTGAAGCTTTCAACTCAGAGCAGAAAACACCTTTATTTTTTTCCATTGTCCAATAAGATTGAAATGTATGTCTTTTGTGGTGACATTATTTTTCATAAATCTCACCCCTTTGGACGTTTCATCCCCTCTGTCTCCCCTTTTCAAAGCTATCTCTCTAATAAAGGCTAAACAAGCCCAAAATAAATAGAAAAAACGGTGTGAAAAGTGTGTTTTATGAACAATATTGAATCAATATTCTGCATATTCTCTCAGATGGCTGTAAAGTGGTGTTCCTCACCAAGAGCCCTCTGGTGCTGGTGGGCGTGTCCCGCACCTGTCAGTCGGACAAGGAGCTGCTGCGGGAGCTGCAGTACATCTACTACCAGATCGTCAGCCTGCTCACCCTCACCCAGCTCAACAACATCTTCAAGAACAAGCAGAACTACGACCTGCGCCGCCTGCTGGCCGGCTCCGAGTACCTGACGGACAACCTGCTGACCCGCCTGGAGCGAGACCCCGGCCTGCTGCTCAGCGCCGTCACCTGCCTGCCTCTGGCCAGCTCCACCCGGGACACCGTGTCCTCCAGCCTGCAGGCCGCCAAGTCCAAGAACCTGGTGTTCTCCATCCTGCTGGCAGGGGACCGCCTGGTCACTCTGCTGAGGAAGAAGGACCAGTTCCTGCACCACATAGACTTGCACCTGGTGTTCAACCTCGTCGGCTCCTCTTCCTCGTTTCGTGAAGGCGAGGGCTGGACGCCGATCTGTTTGCCAAAGTTCAACACCGCAGGATTTTTCCACGCTCACATCTCTTACCTGGAGCCCGCGTCCGAGCTCTGCCTCATCCTGGTCTCCACCGACCGAGAGGACTTTTTCAACATGTCCGACTGCAAGAAGCGCTTCATGGAGAGGCTGAGCAAGCGCAGCGCCTACCCGGCTCTGAAGGAGGCTCTGAAGTCTCCCACCTACTCTGTGGAGCAGGTGGGCATCCCGGAGCTCAGGCACTTCCTGTACAAATCAAAGAGCTCAGGGCTGTACACCAGGTGGGCGGGACGTCTGAGCAAACATTTTCATGTGTTTAATTAATGTCACAATCATGCAAAAACCTCTGATAACCACCCTCCTCCCTCTTTATGTCCTCTCCAGTCCAGAGTTCCCTGATGTGTATAAGTCTGACTGTGAGCAGGAGAGGCTGATGGGGTTGTACCAGGACCTCCACAGCAGCTTGCACCACCCAACCAGACCTCTCCGCTACGTCTACCGCTGTGGGGACACTGAAAACCTGCTGGCGTGGGTAAGCCTGGGAGATCAGATGATTGTAGTCTTTAACAGGATTTCATAACTGCTGTGGGATCAGATTTCACAATAGAGTGTCAGACATGAAATTAGGAAATGCCTCAGAGCAGAGCGGGACAACATTGTGAATATTCGTGGCTGAAATATTATAATTGATGCTTTAGAAAATGTATCAAACAATGTCATATTTTATTTACTTCTCATCCAAACTGTCAATAATGATGTCATTGCTGCATTACTAAATATGTAGATAATGTATCTAGACGGTGACTTTAACACTACATTTTAATATGAATCAAGACATCAAACATAAGCCAAGACATTTTAATCCGGCATACTTTTGTCAGGTATGAATTATTGTATAAATACAAACTTATATATAATATTGTCTGACTTTCTTTAGTTATTGTTCATTAAAATATAAAGAGGACCATCTCTTTGGAAAAACACACTTTAATAACTACGTTTTATAACCCTTCATGGATTTCATGAACACATATGTACTTTTGATCTTTTGATCTTTTTTAAGTATTATCTAATAGAAGTAGTAATACAAATAGTCATCTTGTTATATATGTGTGCAAATAAATAAAATCACAATTAAATAAAATAATTTAGAAAGTCAGTTTGGCCCTTTGCATTTCACATATCAAACCGAGCAAAATCACTCATAACTAGGGATGGGTATCGCTAAGGTTTGTTGGCGACACTAAAACTGCAATATAATGTTTGTGTAGCAATAATACATTTTTAAATGTCTCCAGTACCGATAAAAAGACCGATAACGTCGGAGCTTAACGGTACCACGGTCTTTAATAATTCAGCCCCGGGGCCCGTTTAAAGGTGGGGTAGGTAATATTGGAGAAACCAGCTCGAGTGCGCTAGAATTTGAAAATACACAGCCGGAAAGAATCTGCCACTTCCTCACAGAGCCCCTCCTCCAACACACACGAACACACACATGACCAATGAGGGCACGAGATAAGTTTGTGCACAGATGGAAGGCTGACAGGCAGGTAGGCCATCCAGTTATTTTAGCCGGGCCGGCTCAGATGATTGGTCGTGCCTTTTACAGCGCTACGGCTTCCACAGATGAAATGTTTTTATGGATTTTTTGTCAAAGCACTTCAGATATTCATTGCTATCGGGATGTTAAGAGCATTCCATGGAATATAAAAAAAGTGTATCTCGAGCCGGTTTCTCAAACGTACCTACCCCACCTTTAATACCGCAGCTCGGTACACATCTCTACTCATATAGTATTGTGATACACATTTAAACAACCTTGTGCTTGTCTCCTCATTTAATATTGTTCTCTACTAATATTATTACTTG
>NW_011342699.1:8545-23221 GCF_000735185.1 Notothenia coriiceps | reverse complement strand
TCTCTCTACATCCTTAGTTCTCTCACATCCTTAGTCCTCTCACATCCTTAGTCCTCTCACATCCTTAGTCCTCTCACATCCTTAGTCCTCTCACATCCTTAGTTCTCTCACATCCTTAGTCCTCTCACATCCTTAGTCCTCTCACATCCCGAGTCCTCTCACATCCCGAGTTCTCTTCATCCTGAGTCCTCTCACATTCCGAGTCCTCTCACATCCTTAGTCCTCTCACATCCTTAGTCCTCTCACATCCCGAGTCCTCTCACATCCTGAGTCCTCTCACATCCTTAGTCCTCTCACATCCCGAGTCCTCTCACATCCTTAGTCCTCTCACATCCTTAGTCCTCTCACATCCTTAGTCCTCTCACATCCTTAGTCCTCTCACATCCTTAGTCCTCTCACATCCTTAGTCCTCTCACATCCCGAGTCCTCTCACATCCTTAGTCCTCTCACATCCTTAGTCCTCTCACATCCCGAGTCCTCTCACATCCTTAGTCCTCTCACATCCTTAGTCTTCTCACATCCTTAGTCCTCTCACATCCTTAGTCCTCTCACATCCCGAGTCCTCTCACATCCCGAGTCCTCTCACATCCTTAGTCCTCTCACATCCTTAGTCCTCTCACATCCCGAGTCCTCTCACATCCTTAGTCCTCTCACATCCCGAGTCCTCTCACATCCCGAGTCCTCTCACATCCCGAGTCCTCTCACATCCTTAGTCCTCTTCATCCTGAGTCCTCTCACATCCTTAGTTCTCTCACATCCCGAGTCCTCTCACATCCCGAGTCCTCTCACATCCCGAGTCCTCTCACATCCTTAGTCCTCTCACATCCCGAGTCCTCTCACATCCCGAGTCCTCTCACATCCCGAGTCCTCTCACATCCTTAGTCCTCTCACATCCTTAGTCCTCTTCATCCCGAGTCCTCTCACATCCTTAGTCCTGTCACATCCTTAGTCCTCTTCATCCCGAGTCCTCTCACATCCTTAGTCCTCTTCATCCCAAGTCCTCTCACATCCTGAGCCTGTCTGCAGACTCACCTCCTGAAACTAAAAGCATCACCCCTGAACAACTGCAGCTCGGTGTTAGCTACTGATTGACGGAGCAATGCTTTTCTCCGCCTTGCTTCTTGATCTTTTTAATCTAATCACAGACTCCTGATGATTGTGCAATGAAAGAAATCAATTTTATCTTGATTTGTTTTATAACTTAAAATGTAAAAGACCACGGATGAAAGCAGCATCATCAATGACCCAATGGTGGTGCTCAGTTCTTTAAAGTCAAGAATAACATTTCAATTGAAAAACTGGAATTCCTGTGGACCCGCGGGGGATGTATTGTTATTATAGATAATAGAGTTAACCACATTCCTATTATGTTTTATCTTTTACGTGATGTCGTTTTTACCTCTATGCACCTTCTTTATGCAAAAGAAACTCCGAAGACAAACGTGTTTATGATTCTGTAAACTTTTTACTGCTGTCCTTTGTTTGCATTGTTATTTTCTTATCATGAAATCTAAATGTCCGTCTCTTTCAACGACCATGAGACATTTTTCTTGATTTACCATATTATCACATTTGTTAAGAACAGTATTGTATGATATGTTATGTTCTTGTGTCTAATCATTAAGGTTCGCTGTATTTCACAGGATCCCGTTGCCACATCCGCCTCCACTAATCACGCCTGAACTAGTGGTTATTGTGCAAAGCCAATTTAAGGGTGCTGCAGAATTACAGATGAATTAAATATGAATAATTATGGCTTGTAATAAAAAGGAGTATGATTCTTGCTGGGATGTGACCTTGGTGTTTTCTTACTTAAATGTGTTTTAATGCTTTATTTCAACATCTTCCAGGCAAATGTTTAACTTCAAGGTCCATTGATGTTTTTTGACTTTGTATACAAGTTCATTCAAATAATCGACGATAAAAAAAGACTTAATGTATTTAAAAGTGTACCATCACGAGTAGGTTATTTCAGGAGAACAACATAAGAAACTGTACAATTAGAGCAGATTACAAATAGTGCCCGGATGTTTCTTAGTGAGGGATTACGCCTTAGAACAAGGGAAATATCTGAGAGCATTCTGGTGTGACAACGACATGGTGTAGTTTTGAAAATATCCCGAATAATGACAGGATAGCATGTCGAAATACTTTGAAAAATCATCGTATAGTTTGTCGAAACATTTTAGAAAAAAAACAACTGTGTTGTCTGTGATATTAGAAAAAAACAACTGTGTTCCTTGAAACATCAACTCCAGAAGAGGCCAGGTCAGCAACAATCATCTTGACAGATGTCCGGGGATTCTTGCTGACATCTCTGACTATTTTCCTCTCCAGAGTTCTTGAAATATTGCGCTTTCGACCCCGCCTAGGTTTGTTTCTTACAGACTTTGTCTCCTTGTACTTCGCAATGATGCAACGTACAGCAGTTCTCGACACTGTGAAGCGCTTGGAAATAGCAGCATAGCCTTCCCCCTTATCATGAGCCACAGATTTCCTTTGTCTTTGGCATGGTGAGTAGGAGTAGTAGTATAGTCCATCTCAATAAGGTATTCAAGTGCCTGTTTCTTGGAGTCCTTTTATGCTGATTGATTGATTAGGTGGTTTTGAAAGCAAAAATTCACATGGGGGCTAATATTTTCACCAACCCATTTTTCATTATATTTGATGTAAAGCAAGTCTAAAAACTTATTTTATTTTCCAAAATGTACCAAAAGCTACTAAATAGCACTGGTGAATGTTTGATTATATCAAATTTGATCAATGCTGGAAACATTTTAGAATTTTAGGAAAATGTTCCATAATCCCTGGGGGGCTAATAATTTAGGCCTCAACTGTATATTATGTTGAAAATATCAGGAAAAACAACATGGTATTGCATGTCGGAAAACTGAAAAACTTACATCATGGCATAGTCTGTCTAAATATGACCAAAGTCAAAGTTTAGAATTTCGAAAAACACAATGAAAAAAAAAAATATATATAGTAAAAAAAATAGTACAAAGCGAGTATAAAAAAAGTAGGAACATTCATGAAAAATCAAAGAATTATGCAAAAGCCTTTTCCTTCAAAACAAGTGTTGTATTCTGATCGGCAGCAGATCAATAATGTGTAATGTGATTATGGTAGCACTTTATTCTTTGACGGGGAAGTTATTGAATATTTGTATTGTTATATATTTTCGGTGTTGCACTTTGTAGACGGTCCCTGCGGAGTCTCTCTCCTCCGGATGCAGACAGGGAGCAATGTAAGTTCTCCAACGTTTTGGTTTTTTAAATGTTATTGATCCTTCCTTTCGAAAACATCAATATCTTTTTCTAATTTTACCGAATTACTTGCATGATGGCATCACGAGCGTCACCATTAAAAAAGGTGGGCACAGCAACACATGAGGGTTAATTGGGTTTGCTGTGAGGAGGGAGGAGCCGGAGCTGCGCTGAGGCTCAGAGGATTTACCCAACATGGGAGTGAAGTTAAATCCGAAACCAACATACTTTACATGTCACAGCACATTGTGAGAACTGTCCGGGTTTCATTTTGATCAAAGATTATTTCTAAAGGTGTAATAATCTTGAAATGACCTGAGCAAAGAGCCATTCTCACTGCGCTTTTACTAAAGTCAAGACAAGGAGCGAACCTGGCAGAGTGCTCCCCTGAAGAAGACAGAGTCTAACCTGCACAGGTAAGATCTTCACAACACTCACAGCTGCATGAAACGGATAGTATTTAAGAAACTTTAACATTATTAAAAGAATAACAAACGCGCATGTTCAGATATTATAGCAAATATATAGATATTATAACCAACAAGCAGAAAAACCGTACAGAAACATAGTATAACAGGAGCATTACACATGTCATATTGTTTTTAAAAAAGTGTAACCATATTGTACCTCTAATTTTAAACCCATTTTAAGAGTTTTATTTTAAAGAGTTTTTTTGGTAGTACAAGTTGCTTTTGTTGAAACTGGCAAGTTGTTTTTATGTGATGACAACTGAAAAAGATGTGCTGTGATAACCATTCACAGAGAGAGGTGTTGCCTTATTTGGTGCAGTTGTTGGAAGCATTTTGATATTTGGAATAGAGACAGAATCTACTGGCATTATTTCACTGAACAGGATATAGGAAACAAGGGCATACTCAAAGAGATAAGATCAATTAGGACAAGAAAAGGCCTTACAAACCTGATGCTGCTTCTGTGAAATTGTTAGAATTGATTTGGGTTACCATGTTGACTTCCTCGATTCATCTTCCATCAATTTTGAAGAATAAACAAAAATAAACCATCCTTATATTAATGTTTTATAACTGTTGTCGCCCCACACTGTTGGGTTTTGTTTAGGATGCATGTCCTGCCGCTGAATCAATACTTCATGTCCTTTGGGAACAATTCGTTTTTGACAATAGATTGTTTGTACAGCAGATTGCCTTCTCAAATCCCTGTGGATATCTGTGTTGTGATCGATGAAACAGAGATGCTCTCTATTAGTCTAATGAACTGCCACCAAAGTGTCCGGCACTGATTCATTAAAGCTGTTGCACAATGCAGCCAATACAATGTCCGCATCCCATAGCCTCACAGGTGGCTGTTGTAATGAAACGATAATAAAAAAGATAAATCAAATATGTCAATCTATTTGGATGCTAAGAATACAAATTCACTAGTCAGAAATGTTGAAGAATAAAAGTAACATATTAACTGTTAATCAAAATCCTGCAACCTTAATTGACCATAATGTGACATTTTGGGTTAACTGGCAATAATTGGTTATCTGCCAATCCATAAAAAAAATCCATATTGTGAATCCCTAACTCCCCTGTGATGGATTACACTGGTACAAATCCTGCATGCTGACCAGCCTGTAAATAGCACCTTTAGTACAATGAATGGAAACTCAATTTCAACCATTTGCTTTATTAACCATGAACATGAAGAAAGTCAATCAGTGTCATTACTATGTATACCCATGTCTTCTAACCTTAACCTTTCACTTGGACCAGCAAATGTTAAAATGTAACACAACTTTAGTGGGAATCTATGAATTATTGATGTGAGGATGCCATACTTGATCTGAAACTTTCCACACAAGTGCTTAAACCCGAAAAAACTGATATTTTCTTGAAATAATATTGGACAGATTAAAGTTTCTCTGCTGCTAAATATAAAAATAATCGTTGAGGAAATTCTCTGGCACGAGCAAGCGAGCCGTTGCTCTTGCACCTGAGGCTTAAAAAGGCACACGTCGTCTTATGATCATCAGTCCGTGCCCATCGTTCCCCCTGAGAGGCACGTATTGATTGTGACAGGAATGCAAAGCAGAGAGGCCAGGTTCTTGAAAACAGCCTAAATCTGATGTGTCTAGTTAATGATCCACCGAACAACGGCTGCTCAGGATGAAGACAGGGCTCAGAGTTTGAAACACGGTTCCATTTGGTTGGTTGTTTGAAGACGGATAAAGACGAACCACTGAAAAATTGTTTATTTACTTTAAACAAAAAAAATTACTTTCAGATCTCTTGCATAAAAGAGCATGACTCACAATGGAAGAAACGGATGTTGGATTAACCAGAATAAACAGGACTAGACTGAATGACTTGTGCAGGAAGTCACGATACAAATAGTTTGAATACATTGTCTACTATACTGAGCACGACCAAAACACAGCACTCTGTTTTATTATGTAAACAGTCCCTCTAAGTGTTTGAGGTGAGTCAGAGGAAGCTTTTATATTTATGACCACGTGTACTCTCATCTTCATCTGGCTCGACCGAGATGAGGGTATTTGTCACCGTAGATCTGTTTCAGTGCAGTACATACAATTATATTGGTTCAAAATGTCATTAGTCAAAAATATCCACGGTAGCATCATCATAAAACAGTACATGATGACACAGTACTGAAACAGCCCTTTTAAGAGTTTTTAATGATCTGCACCTAGCCGCCGACTCAGGTAGCCCAGCTGTCCTGGTGCTGTTAGACCTGACAGCTGCCTTTGACAATGTGGACCATAGCATCCTGTTGTCACGGCTTGAACAGTCCGCAGGCATCACAGGCTCTGCCCTTGCATGGTTCAGGTCCTACCTGACAGACCGTAGCTTCTCAGTGCAGCTAGGTGCCTTCTCCTCTGCTAAAGCCCCTCTTACCTGTGGGGTTCCCCAAGGCTCTATCCTGGGCCCCATCCTCTTTTTACTGTACATACTGCCCCTAGGTTCAATTCCCACTAAACACAATATTCCCTTCCACTGCTACGCCGACGATGTACAGATCTATCTGACTCTCAAAGCAAATGTCAAACACTCACTACAGCAGTTGATGGACTGCTTGATAGAGATAAAATCCTGCCTGAGCAAAAACTTCCTTAACCTCAACGAGAGCAAGACTGAGGTCATCTTTTTTGGTCCCCAACCTCCAGCCTCTCCGGTTGATATTCTGGGCTCTCTCAATGAAAACATCCTCCCCTCTGTCATGAACCTTGGAGTGACCTTCTCTAGAACTTTTAAATTCGACAAGCAGGTCAGCACCGTAGTAAAATCCTGCTTTTAAAAAAAATAAGACTATTGGCCAACACCAAGTCGTATTTATCTTTTAAAGACCTAGAAAGGGTTATTAATGCCTTTGTTACCTCAAGACTGGACAATCGCAACGCTCTGTATATGGGTATGGACCAGGCCTCAATTAAACGCCTGCAGCTAGTCCAAAACGCAGCTGCACGTCTCCTGACTGGCCACAAAAAGCGTGACCACATCACCCCAATTCTGGCCTCACTACACTGGCTTCCAATATATTTCTGTTGTAAATTATTGTCTTTTATTGTGATTATAGTAATGTGTTTTTATTACACGTACAGCACTTTGGCTCAACCAAAAATCGCTTTTAAATGTGCTATATAAATAAAACTTGATTTGATTTGATAAAACACTCTTTTTTTCTGTCAGGCCACTTTGGTTACTCTCTTTCGATTAATTACCTCAGATTGTAAAGAAGTCAATAAGACAATGTTTCTACTTCCCTTGCTATAGATAGATAGAGTCTATCAAATAATAACAACTCAGATTGTTGATAAGTCTAGGACAAAATGATCCTAATTCTCTCATGACTTACAACCTCCGATTGTATAGAAGTTTTAGAGAACATGTTCCCAATTCTATCTTGATTTATTACCTCCATAGAAGTCTATGACAAAGGCTTTATTCTTCTCTTTTGATTTATTACCTTAGATTGTATAGTAGGCTATGAGAAAATGACCCTACTTCTCTTTTCATTTATGACCTAAAATTGTATAGAAGTCTTTCAAGATATATTCCGAATCCTCTCTTGAGAAGTAAACATTTTTCTGACACATTTTAAAATTTTAAACCAGCTTTAGTGTAGCTTAAGACAACAGATTAAGTAGATGAGTTCTGAAAAAGAGGTTTCATTTTTCTGCATTGAAAGTGAGAGGCGTGTGGCGCAGTGGACTAGTGCTTTGGCGTTCGGATCAGGGGTACAGGAGCCGGTTCAAACCCCACTGCAGTCAGCATGTCGTTGTGTCCCTGGGCAAGACATTTCCCCCCAAATTGCTCCTGTGGGGATTGCCCACAGTATTGAGTATGTAAGTTGCTTTGGATAAAAGCATCTAACAAGTGACATGTAATGTAATGTAAAAGAAACCGGTTAATTCCTTTGGAAAACGGGGAGATGAGTTTGAGGGCAATGAAAAAAAAGCTAGTTAACTACAAGGGCACTTGGGACAGAGGTTGAAAAAAATTAAAATAGCTGCATCCACCAAATGGTTCTGATGACACTATAACATTGTGTGGGTTCCTCCATGGCCCATGCTACACCCCTACAGCAAGATTCATGACAATGTTGCCAGTAGTTTTTCTGTAATATTGCTGACAAATAAAAACAATCAAGCTGAGGTAATGTACTTTTATTGTTATGAGTTTTCAGGCTCAAGATATTTCTAAATGACTTACTTTTTTTCAGGTATCAGCGGCGTGTATTAAGGATGCCCTTGTCCCAACATCAGACCTGGAGGTAACCCCACGTTGTCTGTGCTGTTGCCCCCCCCTCTCAGCGGAGATGGTGCACTGGACAACACAGTGGGGGACATGTGTCTGTATCCAAACTCTGCTGGCCTTTGCCTTGGCCAACTGTCCCTCACTTTACCCCAACCCTGTCAACTTCTCCGTTGTGTACACCATGCCGTTCTTCCAGGCTAAGGGTCCTATCCAGAACATAGTCAACAACTCGTATTACCAGGAGGTGTATGTTGCCTCTAAGAATGTGATTGAAGCCGTCAACAGAAGCTTGGAGAAGGCGTGGGAGCTCCACACTGGGCCAGTGGGAAGCCCAGAGTGTCGGGTATGCGATATGTGCGACATTGACAAGGATCCAAACTTCCTGGAGGACACAAACAATCAGGTCTTGCTGTTGGATACCCTCTTTATGTATTTATACTCTTGTGGAAGTTCTCAGTATGGTGTATGCCATTTCCACCAACTTAACTCAAATGGAGAGCCTCCTTCTCTTTCAAAGTGTTTGTTCAGAAAGGTTACAAACCCCGCCGCCAACTGTCCTGACTGTGTGGCTAGTCCTCTCGGTACCAAAGTCACCATGGTGGAAGAGGGTCAGACTGTCTACTTCTTTGTTGCCGCCACAGTCAACGACAGTGTGACGCAGCGTTACGGAAGGAAGTCTATATCGGTGCGTCGACCACTGGCCACAGAAGATGGTTTCTACAAGGATGTGCGTAGCCTGACTGTCCTTCCAGGTTTGCGGAGGACATACAATATTGAATATGTCTACAGCTTTTTCACTCAGGAGTTTGTCTACTTCGTCTCAGTTCAGAGAGAGAGTCCAGATCAGGAATCCTCTCCATTTCAGACTCGTTTGGGCCGACTCCCAAGGAATGAATGGGAGATGAAGAGGTATCGTGAGGTGATCCTGGAGTGTCGGTTTGAACCAAAACGCAGACGGAGGAACGTAGCCAGTGAGCCCTATAAGGATGTGGTTTACAACGTGGTCCAGGCAGCCCATTTTAGCAAGGCAGGCAGGGAGCTGGCAGAGGAGTTAGGGGCGGAGGAGGAGGATGACATCCTCTATGGAGTTTTTGCTGTTACTGATGACAACGGGGTCACGGAGCACGACTCTGCCCTGTGCGCCTTCCCAATGGACAACGTGAACAAAGCGATCGCAGATGGGGTTGATGACTGCTGTAAGTCTGGACCAGAGCAGCTCTCTAGAGGGCTCTGCCATTTCCAGTCCTGTGAGAGCTGTCCACATGAGGTGAGCCCATCAGTCTGCTAACACACACCAATTTCTAGGTGATTTGGTCTACTTTTGATTTTATTCAAAGCTAAGATGGTCATTCTAGAATCATAAAGACTTGCTGCCCAACCACCTATCTCAACCCTGAACAGTCAAGGTCAATGTCTTACCATAAACATCTTGCAAGGGATTTACAAATTGAGGGTAACCATACAGACAAAGCAATGTTGTACTACTGTATACCGACAGGTACAGACAGGTGTAGATCAAAGGTAAATTCAGTTGTGTGCGTGTCTGATTTGTACGGAAGAGGATTAGGGCCACATTATTATTTTTTTTGGCAGGATTTGAAGAAAATGTTTTTTTTTTTGTTCTGAGAAAAAAGTCAGAATTCTGACTTTTTTTTCCTCAGAATTCTGACTTTTTTCTCAGAACAAAAATAAAATATTTTTTTTGGGAGAAAAAAGATTCTGACTTTTTAGAATAGTTCCCAAGCCTTCCAAAACTATTACAGTCCTAGCTGTAGGTGTCTATTGACTGTTGTACATTTTCTAAAAGATTCTGACTTTTTTCTGCCAAAAAAATAAAATAAAATTGTTCTGAGGAAAAAGTCAGAATTCTGAGATTAAAGTCAGAATTCTGAGAAAAAAGTCAGAATTCAGATTTTTTTCTCAGAACAAAAAAAAAAATCATGTGGCCCTAATCCTCTTCCGTAGATTTGTCAAGGGCTGGCATGTGGAGTCTACTGGATAAGATCATCCAATACATCAATCACTTTTATAGAACTCACTCAAAATAGAAAACATCTGAGGTATCCGGGTGAACTGCACTCATTCAAATGGAAAACTATTTGCTGACTCCGGGTGAAAAATCTTGGCAGGTCCTGTTCAAAACCACGTGAGCCATATATTACCTGTTTTCTTAACATGCGTGTACATATTGAAAAGATAGTAAGGTTACTTAGTTTGCTATGACTGGAGGAAATCATTGAAAACTATAATTTGCTTGTGTTGTAATCGACAATGGTTGGTCGAGCGTATCAAATAATGGCCTTGGTGATGGCCTTGATTTCTGTGGCATCAATCTTCCCTAATTTGCAGATACTATTTTACTTTGACAAAAGACAAAAAAAGTCCTTAAATCCTAAAGTTGCCACGGAATTAAAGTCCCCGAAAAGAAAAACATGTGAGAGCAGAAACACTGAACACAAATAACCAAGCATTTCTCAAGCATCACATGTTCACCTGGCTAATAAAAGTGTCGATCAAATGAGTGAAAGGAATGTGAACCATCCTCTCCACATACATAGCAACATTAACCCAAGGCATTTACACATTGGGAGTGTAGAAGAGACTCCATGACAGCTTGTTTGAACATGAAGAAATAAAATATGAAATCCAAATGAATAAAATAACTAAGTAGGAGTTTCTCTGATGTTATGGTTTTGATCAACAATGATAGTGACAAGGATAAAACCCTCAAGTGTGTTTTCCAGATTATTATGTAGAAACATATTTTAGTTTATGAAATACTGTAAACATTGCTCTACACCACTGGCAGGAGCAAGATGACTGTGCTTCTGTAGTTTCAGCCAAACATGAGTAATGAAATGAAACAAAAAGGTTGTACAGTGTCAGCTCCAGCTTTTTGTGGTTATTGTGTCAAATGATAAGACTCTCATATACCTGTGTGTTAGAGAACTATGACACTTAAGGCAGAAGGCTGCTAGCTTAGCTTAGCATAAAGACTGGAGACAAGGGAAACAGCTATGCTAGCTCTGTGCAAAAATACAAACAAATATCTGCCATGTTTTCAACACATCTCACACATTTTTTATTTTATTTAATCCAAACAAAAACAGAGGTGTTAAAAATACAATTTGTGGTTTAAGGGTGGTGTCTTGTTCATGAAGTTGCCACACAACCTGCAAAGACTGACTTTAAAAAATCAAGACATAACATGATGATAATTAGTAGTGTTGGTATGTCGAATATTTTTGCTTGGGATAGAGCCAGGATAACTGTTTCACCCTGCTTTCTGCCTATGTGCTAAGCTAAGCTAGCTGCCTGCTAGCACTAGCTTCATATTTACCAAGCGGACATGACAGATATGAATGTATTCAACAAACTCTTTGCCAAAACACCAAACCACATATTTCCCCAAAAGTTAAACAGTAACAACACATTTTGTTTAATTGCAGTCATGAACTGACATGAAAGCTTTGCGATCATCCGATACAAAAGGTGTGAGGTAATCCAAACGTGTATTACTCCTCTTTGACCTGACTTGATCCACATCCTCTTCATCAGGCGTTATATCTTTCAGCAAGCTGTCCGAACAAAGTGAAACACAAACAATGGCATCAGATATTATTAATATGTCGGGTAGTAATAGATGTATTTATTTTCTTCTCAGAGTGTACCAGATTGCGTAGTTTAAATGTTAGTATTTCTCCAGACCCCCTTCTGGGGTTAGGTTTTCAGCATTTCAAATTGTTCACATGTGGCGGATTTGATTACAAGACAAGTGTGCCTCTTTATGTTATAGAGTTCAGCTTTGATTCTAGAAACTTGATGACCATCATCAGATTAAACCTTTTTTAAAAGCATACTTTAGTCCTGTGAAAGGATATAAGGGATATATGCACTGTACTTCACTTGAATTCATATTGTATGCTGAAAAGCGTATATATTACATTTTTGTTGAATAGATTTGAGCGGTTCAAAATGTCTGGTCACGATTTATTGACAAAGGAAAAAAGTGGGTCCCGAGGCCTGACCAGTTGAGAACCACTGCATTAGAGCGTAAAAGCTGTAACTATAAGTATCTGAAATAAATATGTGTACTGAAACAAATTGTTTTCTTATGCGCAATTACTTCACACTGTCTTTGTCTTTTTCGTCCTGCATTTATTGAGCCCCCCTCAGAGAATAACTGGCCCCCGCCTGGCCCCCCTAGTCAAATTGGTCTAGAACCGCCACTGATCAGCATTCAGTGAGCACTCGCTGTTAAATCCAAGAAAACATGGATTCAAATGGCTTTTTGGATGAACAAGTATGGAAAGTGTCAGCCTACACACTGGTGGAATGAACATTAGACAGGGGTCAGTGGGATTGAGGGTTGTTGACATTGTATGACTTGTTTTCCGCATCAGTTGAGTGAATTTCTCAGGTCAGACAGTAAGAGCAAAACATTTTTTTTTAAATTGTCTTAAAAAGTGTGCCTCATTCCTTCCTGTTGTATCAGTTAACTGGCATGGTGTGAGTGTATTCAATGTCCTTTTAAGGCAACAGTTTGAATTTAGGTATACAATTTAGACTCTGCATTGGTTACTTGTGTCATTTCTCGTGGGAAAACTGCTTTCTTTTTTCCAGATGCTATACATATTTCTCATAATGTTATTTCTTATATTATCTACATGGTGGCTAGGAGTGGGAGTTTGTGGTACCACTTTGTATTCCCTAATAACTAAAAATACTTTCTTGTCAGTTTGAGAATTAACATGTAGTGACATTCCCAGAACTGAGTTGCAGCTTGAGATGTTGTCTGTTGTTCAAGGTTAAGGCAGGCTGACAAAATATCACTGTTTTTTTTAACTGAAGGATTCATAGTGGATGGAAATCTTGAAAAACAAACATTTTAATGGAGTTGTTCTCTTTTGTATTTGCCTTCAAAAGAACATTTTCCACCTGACTAGTGAACTTTTTTGTCTTGCGGTTTCTTCTGTTTTGCTGCTTTTGGCTGCTGGTCTGAGTTTTGAGTAACTTCCTGCCAGCGGGATTGTCCAAAAATCTGAAATCCTGGTTCTTCCATTTCTCAGCCGATCAAAGCAGCTTTTTGTGCCAACAACGTCATCTTGTGCCTCACAAATACTATGCTTTAGTTTTACGCTCCTCTTGTGTTTGGAGGTGAATGACTTCAGTCAAAAGCAATGCTGTTTGTGCTTTAACCCTCGGCTTACATCACGAGACAGGGGAGGATTCATGTCCTCCAACATTTATTTTTGCATTCACTTAATTCGAAAGATGCTTATTTCCCAGTTTCCTGTTTCCCTTTTAGATGCCAGGAAAACAATTAGAAAGTTTTTTTAATATTTTGTCCTGAGGCTAATACCCAGTGTTTACAGACTCCCTTTCAATCAAAACAGTGATCCGCCCTGCTCTGCATTTATAGCCACCAGGCAATCTTTCTGTCAGTAATTCCGCACATAATCATTTATCAAGGCCTCTTAAATTATGAAATGATGTTATCGTGGCAGATTTACCTTGTGCTTCTGATGTGCCAGGGACATTATTTATCATGATTAACCTGGTGACCAGTGCAGCTGATACCACGTCCGTACAAGCTAACAGCTGGGCCTCTCTTACTACAGCGATACATTTAAAAAAACTCAAATGTGATCTTCTGAGAAATTACATTTTTGCACACATAATCTGAGCTGTCAATATCCAGGTCAAATTATTAGCTTGTTCCAACAGGCCCATCTCCATGACAACTGAGCATGGGTGGCAGGCTTAGGCCATTTAAGCGACATTGGGGAACAATAAAATAAAGTGCTCCAGCTGCATGTGGTTGGACACCAGCCAAAGAATGTTTTCTAGCGAGCAGGGCAGCTTATATGGCACTGCGTTAATGAAAGGCACCATAGAGGGCCTTTTTCCCCTTCTCTACCTTATGGGCATCTAAGAGGGCAGCTTTGTTGTGTTTTTGTTGAACAAGGGGGCCCCAGTGATATGTATTGCAGTTGAAAGCTTTGGAAATAAGGAGCCTTGCATTGGGAATTTTTTTTCCTTGGCTTAACATTGAGTTCTGATTGTTTTGTTTTCGAACTGATTTCAAGTTAATAATACATTGTAATGCTTAATATGAATTATAATTTGAATTTAAACATGGCTAAATCTGAAATCAAGTGAGGTCAGACCTCTTCTTTTTGCTTTTTTTGTTTTCTAAAAGCCAGCGGTCTGGTGTAGACCTTAGTGTCAAATCTTTGTTTGTTCTCTCTCAGAAAAACAGTGCAAAAACGATTTTTCAGTCCAAAGATATTCATTTTTATATTATATAAAACAGAAAATAAGGAATTGGCCTTAAATTAGAAGCTGTTTACAACATTGTCTGCCATTTAATGAACTACTCCACTTTACAAAGCTCAGTGTTTCCCATTCATTGATATCGTCCGCCACAAATGGATCTCATATTTTTTATTTATTTTGGTGGTCTAATGGATAGTGAAGTGGGCTGATGATCGGAAGGTCGCAAGTTTAAATCCCGGCTGGAACACCACTACTAGTGTGTCCTTGAGTAAGGCACACATGTATTTTCTTATTTGAGGGGGTGGATGCGTGGGCCATCCGAATAGGTTAAGGGGCCCTTGGCTTTTCTTGCCGGGGTGGGGGGCGGGGTGCGGTGCGGTGCCCCCACAAAT
>NW_011342699.1:2713-7584 GCF_000735185.1 Notothenia coriiceps | reverse complement strand
CTCAGTTAGGACCAAAGTATATCAACGATCTCCTGCATAATTATGAACCATCAAGGTGTCTCAGGTCTTCTGGGACGGGTCTGCTCTCGGTTCCGATTGTAAGAACAAAACATGGAAAAGCAGCGTTTAGCTATTATGCCCCGACAATCTGGAACAAACTGCCTGAATCGTGCACGTCCGCAGAAACTCTTACTATTTTCAAATCCAAACTAAAAACATGTATTTTTGCCGCTGCTTTTAATTGAACTGCTTTTAATTGAACTGCTCATATTCGCACTGCAGTTTGCTTTTTATTCATGTATTGTATAACTTATATTTGCCTTTGAAATGCCTGTTGTAAAATGCCATTATATAATGTGTTTTTACTGTATTTATTCTTAAATCTCTTTTATTTTATTTTGTAAAACACTTTGAATTGTCTCGTACTGAAAGGTGCTATATAAATAGACTTGCCTTGCCTTGGTGCTAAATGAAGCCCAGTATTGTTTTACTTTTTAAAAGCCAAGCACTGCAATGCAGATCCACTCTAAAATGTAATGAGGTCTTCTTTGTCCCATGCTACAGCTTCCACCAAGTTTCATGCAAATCCTGCCAGTAGAGCAAACCAACAGAGAAACAAAAGAATAAATGGAACCAAAAACATGACCTGAATATTTTACCGTTTAAAAATCTCTCTGTTTCAGATGATCCAGGTGCCCCAGAGAGGACCAGGTTGTCAACACTTCCTGACCTGTGCGATCTGCCTGACAGCCCCTAAGTTCATGGGCTGTGGCTGGTGCTCTGGAGTTTGCTCCTGGGAGAGCGAGTGTCAAAGTCAGTGGAGGAACGGGTCCTGCCTGCCGGGGATCACTGGGGTGAGGTTTGTTTCCTAATCCAAGGGAAAAACGTCTCTTTGTGCGACTAATAAAAACATTTTCAATTAAAGATGGCACTATAGATTCTGCTTTATTGACGCAGTTCTCTCCACGGACTGCTCCTCCCGATGGTCAAACAGAGTTCACGGTGTGTGGATGGGAGTTTCAGTCGCCTTTAAGACCCGCCATCACATCCAGAACCCACCAGGTCCGACTGGGGCAGACTGCTTGCACTGTTCTTGCAGTGAAAAGCAATAACACGCAGTAAGTGTCTTTGTTTTGGTTCCAAGAACAGTCTGTTGTAGTTGTTGTAAAATTGTACCCTCAGGATTTTCTTGCGCTGTAAAAGAATAAAAAGAAACATCTGGTTATTATTTCTTTCCTAGAAGCTTTCTGTGAAAGTGAGAAAAACAGAGCACAACTTTGTCAGACTAGGTTTTAGTCAATTAAGTATGTTTGTGTAGAGACTAGGATGAAACTCTACAATATCTGACTCACATTCATCTAACATGGGGTGCTTTTGAGATGATGACCAAATAGCAAATGCATCTGCCAGAGCAAATAAAACATTAATACAAAATAACAACTTTAGGCTAAACATTTTTTATGGCAAAAACAGCAAAACTCTGGTCAGTGCTACTTCATATGTTTTTTTTTCTAAAATGAAGGGCTTCTGGACAAACTGGCATTTAGGATTGTGTTTGGCACATACGATACAAAACGACTTAATCGTTACAAGTCTAAAGACACTGCTGTAGCAAGAAGCTAACAGCATCATGGTATTATAATAGTCACAAGGATAATGCTAAAATGCAGATTTTTATCAGGTAGTCTTTTTTACCTTTAAGTTTACCTTCTTAGTTTAGAATTTTAGTATGCTAACATTTGCTAACACACACAACACATAAGACACATTTAGTGAAGTTACGCAGCTAGTGCTGTTAAGAAGTCTTACAAATAAATAATAATGTTCTTTACACAATAAGCTAATTCTATTAAGGCATTCACAAGAGTCAGGGGATTTCTTTAACTTGAAAGCTGGTGTTGCAGTGACTGCATTTGTCCTTGACACTCGTGTTTTGTGGCGCTGCTCTTCAGCTTGGTGTGTAAGATTCGCTCCGGGGCCGCTGAGCTGTCCAGACCCGTTAACATTACAGTGGAGGTGCATGAGGGCAAGGTGGAGGGACGCTACTCTATTGAAGGGAAGGCAGAAATGCCAGGATTCATATTTGTGGTAATTCTTGCTGTTATTGATTACATCATACAAGCTTTACATTTTCAAACAATCTAATCTGCTACTACTTTTCAAAGACATTTCTTTGCCAAATAACTTTCATTTACTGTCCTGTCAGACTCCCAACATCACAGATATCCAGCCCAACTATGGGCCTCGTGTTGGGGGTACGCTCATCACAGTGACTGGACTTCACTTGGATGCTGGGAAGACGAGGAGAGTCACTCTCAATGATGTTCACTGTCCGATAAAGAGGTTTGGAAATACCTATTTATCATCTGTTTCCATTACACTATCCTTAACTTCTGTGTACTGTAATTATGGTTTGGGAAAATACAGAGTGACGCGACAGGTCTTGGCATCCAAAGACTGACTCAGAACTAAAGTATTTTGTACTTTTTGAACCTGCAAAATATATTGATTTATGGCATACTTACTTGTTATGGCATGTAATTCCCGTACCTCCGTCTCTCCACAGAGTCACAAAGCCCAAAAGCAACGTGTCCTCCATCATCTGTCTGTCCCAGCCCATCTCAGAGGTGAGGGACGTCCCTCTGAGTGTTTTCATCGACAAGTCTCCTATCCTCACCACAAAGGTGTTTTACTACAAAGAAAACCCGATCATTACAGCCGTGCTGCCTGACTGTAGCTTCGACAGGTACGCCACTGACACCTCCATCTTTTTTCCTCTTTTCATATAACAAATTTAACAGGAAACACATTTCCCCCTAGAGGTGAAAATCAGTGGTGAAATGTTACAAAGTACATTCACTCAAGTACTGTACTTAATTGAAAAGTTAGGTACTTGTACTTGAGTATTTTTATGTACATTTTGTTAATTTTACTTCAACATTTTGTAGGCAAACGCTGTATTTTTAAGTTAGTTACTTTGCAGATTTAGGTTATTGAAACAAAATATAAATCAACTAATACATTATGATATATTATTGTACCCAGCAGTGTATAATGTGATTTTAAAAAACACATTTACCAAGTGAAACATTAAAGTGACAAACATATCGATGCACTCTTTCAAATGTAATATGTTAAAATATAGGTTGCTGAAATAGAACATTATGCACAACGAGAACATTTACTTTTGGTATATATACCAAATACTTTTTTACACTTCAGTATTGCTACTTTTACTTAAGCAAATAATCTGAGTACTTCTTCCACTTCTGATGATAAGGACTCCCTCTGACATGTATCTGAATTGCAGGGGGTCAAAGATTGTGATCTGGGGGGAGAACCTGGACTCTGTTTACCGCACCATCATCCGCTTCAAACCCAATGAGAGGCACTTGAAACCTGTGACAAGGGTACAATGTTCATTATATTAACAAACACAGTTGTATTTGAATCTGCGTACCTGGCATTAAAGTACGAACACATTGTTTTATTTCAGGAGTGCATAGGTAAGTCCTTGCCCACGAGGATGGAGTGCGTCTCCCCCGTGTTCCTGAGGGATGAGACGGAGGAAGGAGAGCTTTCCTTCGACATGGACGGAGCGCTGGGACTCTGGAACAAAGAGTTTTCCTATCATCCGTACGGAGAGCCCATACCTTTTGAAACAGAGGGACACGTGCTGAATTTGTACCCTGGCTTTGACGAAGTGTCACTACATGTAAGAGAAAGCTCTGACGGTGTTATGTTTTGAATTTCTGACAAAATAAGTTATATATTTATTCAAATTGTCTTTTCTCTTTGCACAGCATCAGAAGCTGAATCTGGTGAGCTCCTGTATGACCATCATCATGACGGTGGCAGGCGTAGATTGTGATGCTAAAGTCCTGGATAATGAGATCACCTGCAGGATCCCCAAGAACATGACCATCCTCAGTGAAGGACAGCCAGTGAGGGTAAATCAGGCGGGAAGTTGAAATGATGATTAACTGACTGTCTTTCGTAAAACGAGCATGCAACAGGGGGCTCCAGGAAGTCCCCTCACTAGTTACATCTGTGAAACAGTTGGAAAAATAAGTTACGTCTGGCAGCTTGTATTTAGCGTGCATGCGGAAATTAGACTCACCTGGAAGAAAACATGAATTCCTTTAGTCCTATGTAGAACATCTGGCAGTCTCCTGTGGCAAAAATATGTGCTACACAACAACAACATTACGACTTCACTTGCTATAACTTTATTTAATCGTTTTTTTTACAAAATAAAGAAGAAACCTCAGAAAAAAGGATCATGGCAATTGCTTTAACCCTCCTATTGTTTTCGTTCCCCCCCCCCCTTACTTTGGTGTTCACGGTCAAATTCGACCGGTCCTGTTTTAACTGCTATAACATTAACACAAAAAACATTAATCATCACAACATTTCATTGAACACCCTTTCAAACTGTAAATATTTTATCAGACTACTGGTATACATGAACAACTGCAGTAAATATACAAAGAACAGACACTGAACATGTATTGCGTGTGCCAGGTGTGATTCATGTGGGGGGATGGGCACAAAAGAGCGGGAAATGTATCAAATTGTGTGTTTGTGAGTGCCAGGTGTGATTCACATGGGGGGATTGGGCACATAAGGGGGGACACACACATCTAGAGAGAGTGTGTGTGTGTGTGTGTGTGTGTGTGTGTGTGTGTGTGTGTGTGTGTGTGTGTGTGTGTCTGTGTTTTATCTGATCCGGATGGTTACTAATTCCTTTTCTTTATGGCGGTCATGTTTGACCGGGAACACCATGGGTGTTACAAAGTTGACTAAATCATCCAAAATTCAATGAAAGTGGTGATCAGCAATATGTTCAAATGTCTACTGTGAAGGATATC
>NW_011342699.1:0-2643 GCF_000735185.1 Notothenia coriiceps | reverse complement strand
CCCACTTCGGTACCGGCCCATCGGGATTCGTCCCGATGGCCAGTCCGCCACTGCACCCAGCCCAGCCCACGTAAACTGTCAACGGGGGAGCCTCACTGCGGGGAAACGGTGGACGTAGTGTCCCGATCGGAGTGGGAATAATAATAATAATAATAATCAGTGCATTTTATCCATTAATTTCCCCAACATTGTGGTAAAAAAAAACACACGTTTAATCCATGTTGGTGTACTACTACAACCAGTGGTGTAGTGGGGATTTTCTTACTGGGTGGAAGGGAGACACTATGGACGCGCTCGTGAACTGTCAACGGGACATGATGCCGTTTAGACAATATAATAAAAAAGGGCGGTGCCGGCTGTCAGCGAACCGATCCGGCCTTTNAGTCCCGGGATGATTTTTAGTCCCAGTCCACGGCTGGCTACATGACCGTAGTTGTATCTGTTAGAAGTTTAGGAATTAGGTGCGTCAATATGGGCGATCATACGGTCATGTAGCCAGCCGTGGACTGGGACTAAAAATCATCCCGGGACTCTCGACCGGCCCACTTCGGTACCGCTAGTAAATTGTCAACGGGGGGAGTGTGCTAGTGACTTATCCGACCGGCCCACTTCGGTACCGGCCCATCGGGATTCGTCCCGATGNGAAGTTTAGGAATTAGGGGGGACTTGGGGGACCTCTGTGTCGCCTGTCAGGGCACCGCCCTTTTTTATTATATTGTCTAAACGGCATCATGTAAGTTGCGCTGACAGGCGACACAGAGGTCCCCCAAGTCCCCCCTAATTCCTAAACTTCTAACAGATACAACATAAACCGATCCTTCAGCCTCATATGAGCTCTCAGACACATTCAAAATTAAACTGTCATCGCTGTCTGAGCTTGCTGCTGTGTGCCCCATCGTGCGTTTACATGCAGATGCTGGGATCCTGAACGGTGCAGCTGGAGTGCTGTGCCCGCAATGACATCACACATAATTTGGCGGGACTTGAAGAATCCCCGAGAAGATCCAGAAAATTGTCAACATTGAAGGGCAGATTAATGGTTATCAAAGTGCAAATATCCAAAATCAGTTCAGTAACAGTTTTCAAGGGGACAATATTTACTCAAATTGATGGGTTTGGATGATGGGGGAAACTTGTGTCACAGGCTATTTAAGTTTCTCCATCGTTGTGTACAAACCGGATAAAATGCGGGCTTTTTGTTGTTGTTCAGGAGTTGATCCTGTCTCTTCCCCCGCCTCGACGTAAGCGTGACGTATGCGGTGCTTTTGCTCTGGCCGGACAATTTTTTGGTGCTTGAAACGAAACGAACCGGATTCCGGAGCTAAGAGGCTGCTCTGCTGCGGTGTGAACACGAAAACCCGGTGCTTTTCAAGCTCCAGTTCCGAACCGGCCCTGAAACACCGTTGGTGTGAATGAGGTATGAGTGCTGCATTATTTCTCTGTGGCGTTCGTCCTCTTTTTCTGCCTCGCCTTCTAGGCACTCCGGCACTCCCTTAGCACCTTTTCTTTTTTTGGGGGGGGGGGGGGGCTGCTGGGTGGTTCCAGCCTCAGACAGTGATGAGGGTGGTGAGGGGTCTGGATCATCAGCCACATTTGGGGGGGGGGAGAGGAGCAGGAAGCAGCCTCCGGATCAAAGAGGATTGTGGGGTTTGCCAAGGCTGAGGCAACAAGGACAGGAGGATTAATTGAAGGCCTTGCACCTATGGCCTCATCCATGGCCATGAAGAAGGGCCATGTTGCAGGGGTTTCTTCCCCCTGATCAGTCCCTGCTCCAGTCCTTGGCCTTTTAAGTTCCTATTGCAAACAAACGCATGTTAGAAATCTTTGTTCAGCTTTTTAAAAAACAAACAAATGTTTTACAATAAACCATTTACCTTGTATTTCTTTTTTAGGTTCTCCCATTTCTTGGAGTCTTGGGGTCGTCTCCTCCTCTAGGGGGGTCCGGGGGCATGCTCCCCCGTGAAGATTTTTTTTTTAAATATTGAAGTTAAAAGCATTCATCTGGTGCACTTTGAGGGCAACATTAACCCTACCTTAATAATACCTTAAAGCGGATAAAAGGCACTGGAGAACACTTATTCATTAACACCCTTTAATGAAGCAAACTAATGCCTTAACTCACTCAAATACAGTCGTTTACTTATTTCGGTGAAACGAATGTGCGTAGAGTTTTAAAGGATGCGGATAGTCTCACCTTGATTCTGGCACATTGCTTATCGTTTTATAGATCTATTCTCATCCACCATCTTTGTTTGTGACGTAAAGAGTGTAAGAGTCACGTTTCTGAATCGGACACTGAATGCATTGTCACAATGTCACAGCCAATCGGAGTCGGATTCAGAGGGTTGCCTGTCAGTTCCGTTGCTATGGTTCCGTTGTTATGTGTACTGAAACGAGAGCTGGTATAATTCCACGCACAAAAACAAAATAAAAATTGGAATACGTTATTTTAGTGTCTTAAAAGTAGACTGAGGTATGAAGGGTTAACGTTACATCTTAGGATAATTTTTTGTCATTTAGTTCTGTATACATACTAACATATAAGGGTATACTTAGTGTGGTTACTCCATGTTTACTAGCTATAACATTAACGTTACATCACTCTTTTTCACTTCTTACTCCGTCAGCCAGAGTGCAGATATC
>NW_011342698.1:0-926 GCF_000735185.1 Notothenia coriiceps | reverse complement strand
CGCTTAACAGCAGTTCAATAGACAAATTAGTATAAAATGACAGGAGGAAAGCAATGTAGAGGAGCTACAGCTACATTTCAACAAATATATCCACTAAGATTAATACATGAAGACTTGTGACTCGGACTTGACTTGGACTCTTCTTGGGTGACTCGGACTCAGACTCCGACTTGGACTCCGACTCTCCCTAGGTGACACGGACTTGGACTCAGATTCGAAAAGTGGGGACTCGAGAGTGACTTGGACTCGTGAATTGGTGACTTGACTACAACACTGATAGGACAGTATAGCTTACAAAGAACAAATACAATTTGCTCTTTTTAGTTTACCGTATATTAGTTAGACCCTCCAGAAAAACGTGATTTTGCGATCGCAGAATTTACCGCATAATCAGCAAAATGGCGCATATTTATAAAAAAGCCGCATAATCCCCGCATTTTTCCACACAAAATTGAGGGGGGAAAAAGTTAACTCGTCTTGACGTGACGTCATCAGCTCGCGCATCACAGCATGTAAACAACACTGTATAGAGTGAACGTGTGGAGCTCACACGATAGAGAAAACACCAAGATGAAAAAATCTAATCCATCTCATTTACCGACGAACATTTCTACTAAAGACCGGGAAAAAAGTGGGGGGAAACTATTCTGCACCCCGTGCAACTGTATGTTGGAGCCATAGACTGTATATTGGTTGGAGCATAAGAGAAAATCGACGGTGAGCATCAACCTCCAAAACCCTTTCGAGGGCTACAAGAAACGAAGTGAGTAGCCTACAAGATTGAAGCTGGTCAGATAACGAACGAGTAAATGAAAACAGAATGAGGCGGAGAAGTGTGTGTGTGGGGGGAGGGGGTGTGTGTGTGTGTGTGTGTGTGTGTGTGTGTGTGTGTGTGTGTGTGTGTGAGATTTAAAAATAGCCCAATT
>NW_011342697.1:26321-42243 GCF_000735185.1 Notothenia coriiceps | reverse complement strand
ACAGAAAGAGGAGGCTGTTGATTTTCCACAGAGCGGGCTGCTGGGGACTCACATGTTCCTGTCCGTCAGGTCCTCAAAGTTGTATCCACGAATGCGTTGGTGTGTGTCGGATGCAAGCATGGTCCGGCCGTCATTCAGACACCACAGGCACTGAACCCGGACCCCTTCCCAGGAGTCCAGCAGGTTCCCATCCAAGTCCTGCAGTCAGGAGCAGACAATATTCATTTTTTAAAACATAGGTACATCACACATCATTTCATATTTTACCTAAGGCCAATATTTTCAGTAAATGTATCAGTTCTTAAAAACTGAAGACATTGTGCAACAGCAGGAACCATAACATTTACAACTTCCTGTTAACCATGTGGCATAGCTTTTTTCCACATGGCCTCCACTGATTATGGTTCGTAATATATGTCCAGCATGTCGTTGTGTCCCTGGGCAAGACACTTCACCCCAAATTGCTCGGGATTGTCCACAGTACTGAATGTATGTAAGTCGCTTTGGATAAAAGAGTCTAACAAAAAAAAAAAAAATGACATGTAATGTAATAGTAATAGTTAGCATAGCATTTGCTTGTTTAGAAACTAGTTGTCACATAACACTACACAACAGCCAAAAGTTAAACGATGAACCTTATTAGCCATCAACTAGTTAGCTAGCTCTCACCATTTAGTCAAATAGCTGTCAATACAATTGAAATCCTGACTTACAAAAGTGTCCCTGCCCCTACTTTTCCCTGTTGACAGTCCAGTTTAATAAAAATATTTCGAAATCACTACATTAACAATTTGCTACACACTATATTGAAATTCTTGTGTAGTGATTCAAGTGTCCTTGTGCCTCCCGTGTGTTCTCAGTATGACCTATACTTAGGGGAAACCAATAGAATTAGTTTAGGGCGGGGTCTAGGCAAAACGTGTTGTCGCCATTGTAGAATAACAACACTTGAAACACACACAGTCTGGAAACCTTCTACAGACACTTTGAAGTCTGGAAGATCTTTGTGTACCAGTAAAACGCACAACACTGCTCTTTCAGTACATTATGACTCCTCGTCCATCTTGTAAGCCAGAAATTACACATTTCCCATGACATGGCTCACTTCTCAACTACAGTGTGTATCAGAATGTCATTTAAAATACATATACACATTCAAGCAGCATGTAGGCAATGAAAACATCCGTATTAAGCTTCTGTGCTTTACACACCTTTATAAGATATTGTGTGTGATGTAATTGCAGTGTATGCATAGTACCAAGTTGTGAGAGATACTCACACACTGGTAAAACTGGCCCCTCTGGCCCCCGGTGACGAAGCGTTTACCGTCGGGGTTCCAGGCCACGCTGGTCAGGCTGTCCTCATGAGACTGACTCATCTTGGTGCGTAACTCCCCCGTCTACAACACAGAAGCCAGGAAAGAGAAACATGAATCAGGCAACACACTCTGAGAGCACATCTCTCATCGGGTGAAACTGTTCCCCCTTTTCTCACTGCAGGTTGCCATGGGTTTGGGTTGAATGCAATGAGAATGCAGTATACTGTACCTAGTGTGGTCGTTAAAATTGAAAGTCGGGAAGTCTAATCTCCAACCCCCAGAATTCATTCTATTAGTCAAGAAAACTCTCCTGGTGAATTGGGTTGGAGCTTAGACTTTCCGACTTTCAGTTTTAAGGACTTAAAGGTTGATGAGGGAGGGGTAAATGTTGTTGGAATTTTAATAAAATTCACCAGGAGAGCAATCTTGACTATCATAACAAATTCCGGTGGTTCGAGCTTAACAAAAATCTATTCGAAAATGTACATGTCACCAAGGACCACCCTACTGTACCTGCATTTACAGGGTCCAGGTGCCTTATTCATTAGAATTTAAAGGAAAGGCTCACAGTTTTCAAGTATGTATTAATACAAAACTCTCATACATATCTGACCACTAATCGGCATTCCTTGTGCTTATGCAAGTGGTGAAGTTAGTCCTTTTTAGTGCTACACTGAAAAATATTTCCTGATTCTGTGCTACAAATTGGAACCAAAGCCAGGCTTAGGCAGTAACGGGTTACATGTACTAGGATTACGTTATCAGGATACAAATGAACTGTATTGCCTTGCAGTTAATTGAAAAAATATGTAATCAGATGAATGGTACATTGGTACAAATTGGGGATTACCAGCAGGATTACAACGTTAGTAAAAACTCAAATACAAAAAAATCATTTCCGATTCTAAATATCTTGATTTCAAATGTTCTAAGGTCTAACGGAACGTAATCAGGTTACATTACTTTAATTTTGTAAAAATTGGATAAGGTTAATCATTATTAACTAGGTAAGGTAACAGAATACATTGTTTAAGTAACTGTCCAATCCCTGCACACAATCTAGACAGCTGACAGAGAGAGGCTGTACCTGAACGTTCCACAGCCACAATTCAGAGCAGTCATCAGGTCCACAGGCGATCAGATACGCATCGTCAGGGCTCCACGCCAGGTACGAGACCCCGTAAGCGTGACCCTCCAGAGTCTTCATCAACTTTAGCTGCTGGGTTTCCTGTTGACCAACAGTTATACCAGTCAAAAATCACATTCCCCCTGCTCTGAGGTGACATTGATCATAGGTAACTTTTGATTACCGTGTCCACGTGCCACAATATGACCGTCGTGTCTTTGGACCCAGTTGCCAGTTTTGTGCCGTTGTTGGAGAACTTGCAGAACCATACTTCATTGCAGTGTTCAGTGAGGATCTGCTGAGTGTAGCAGGGGAACTGCTTCCTAAAGAGAGAGATAAGGACACACGCACAGGCAGGCATCAAGTACCAATATTGTTATAAGACATAACGTTAGTGTTTATGGTCAGATACAAGGGTTTGCCAATAATTGCCCATTTTCAATTATTGCAGACTTGATCAATTCTATTCTCAAGGGCAATAAAACATGATTGGAACTTTGAATATGAAGATGGTTATCGAGAACGTTCAGTGGACTTAATATTGTTTCCACCCAGACAGGAAACCAATTGTCCCAGAATAGTCAACAACAATCAAGCTTCAGAACTGGTTTGATCAAAGTGTGTAAATATGAGTGTGTTCCCAGCAGAGTGAGTGGGTACCGGCTGCAGGCGTGGTCCAGCAGCAGGGACACAGAGTCCAGCCCACTGTCCAGCTTGGTGTTGTGGTACAGGCAGCGCTCCCTCTGCAGCTCCACCGCCTGCTTCAGGAGGGTCTGCAGGCGCCGGGGGGGCAGCATCACCGAGGGGGGCAGGTATGCTGCACACAAACAGTAAAACATATCAAAGATTGGACTTAGATTCAACACACATCTATTATGGCTGGGTGATTGATCGTCATTTTATTTTGAGATATGACTCAGAAAAAGAGATACTTCTATTATTCCAATACACTGTTTAACCCTGGTGTTTGTTAAATTACATACACAGGGCCTATACACATGCATTGGTGGAGAGGTGTGTGAAGTGAAGCCCTCCTCAGAGGTGCCCAGGAGGTGAATTGGCCCCTCCCCAGCTACCAGCCCACACTCTCTGTTTTGGTCTGATCTGGACTCGAACCTGCAACCCTTCAGTTCCCAAGCCAAGTCCTTACAGACTAAGCTACTAGTCATGATACGACAGCTACAACTGTATGTTGTTGATCGCTATAAGTGTGTGTCTTTACCTGGCTTTCATACAGTAAAATTAGGTCATTTGCTAAACTAACCAGACCTGTAGCTTTTCTATTATTTGCCTTTACCCACTAAATCAATAAGCCCACATTACTGATGATGATTTATCAAATGATCATTGTGTAAATACTTGGTGAAAGCATCAATGGTTAACCCTACAATGTCGAAGCTGTCCAGATAATTGAAAATTTTCACCATGAGGTTTTACCAGTATGTGATCCATGCTGTAAATATAATCCAAGACAACGTCAATGTCAACAATTACTGCTCTGTGAAAAGCTTCTGTTTGGTTTCATACAATCCATTAAAGGAGAACGATGTAAGTATACAATTGACTATATGATGTTTGAAGATCATATTTACTGATAATGTTATCGAGATAATAATACCGTACTAAGATCATAATGGCCAATATTACATAAGAAGTGATGTAGAAAGCAGTTGATTTTAGAAGAGAGGCAACATTATAAAACATACAGTATGCACAATAATGATTCTGCACTGTTAATGCTGTTTAAAGTGTGCACTCACTCTGCAGCTTGTCCAGAAGCTTGGTGCGGGACGCCGTGCCTTTGCCCTCCCACTCTGCTTTGGCTCGCAGGTCCTCTGCATGACTGCACATCAGGTACCTGCAGAACACAGAAGGACATTACACTCTCAGCTGCAGACACACTCTCACCTGCAGACACACTCACAGCTGCTCACAAACTCTCAGCTGCAGACACACTCTCAGCTGCAGACACACTCACAGCTGCTCACACACTCTCAGCTGCAGACACACTCACAGCTGCTCACACACTCTCAGCTGCTCACACACTCACAGCTGCAGACACACTCACAGCTGCTCACACACTCTCAGCTGCAGACACACTCACAGCTGCAGACACACTCACAGCTGCTCACACACTCGCAGCTGCTCACACACTCTCAGCTGCAGACACACTCACAGCTGCAGACACACTCACAGCTGCTCACACACTCTCAGCTGCAGACACACTCACAGCTGCTCACACACTCTCAGCTGCAGACACACTCACAGCTGCAGACACACTCACAGCTGCTCACACACATTTATCACCTTGTCAGCGTATCCTTCTGGGCCGGCCCTGTGCTACAACTCATTACAAATACTCCCTCTTCCCATTTACTTCCAAAAACCAGCAGGATGCCTGTATTTAAAGAGGCTCTTTTTGGGGTTCAACCCAAGCTAATCAATCAGTGCAGAGTGGGCTCTGGGTGTACTGTGCTGACAATTGTGATAGGGGGTAAAAATGTAACTAACATCGCACCACATTACACATTGTAAGTAGTGGATACTCTGAAATGACAACCCTGCCCCTTGGATATTCAGTGAGAGCTCCCTGTGTGGACTGACCCGCTCAGGATGTGGATCCGCTCCGTGTTGTACTTGAGAGGAGTGAGCTCGGCTCGGAGGACCTGCAGGGCCTCCAGAACCTTCCCGTCCTCCAGGTACTCCAGGTACTTCTGCTGCAGCAGCAGGAACTTCATCCGCTGCTCAGGAGCACAAGAACACAGAGCAGAGAGGACATCAGCACAGGCCAAGACATTTACCAAGACAGAAGGTTTTAGAAAACCAAGGTGTCTTTACCAGCAGACCATTACAGTGAGTGTTTATTTTCTATTCAATTGAAACATTGTACATTGTATTTGGTGATTTTTTATGATTTTGTCCTTAGAACTCAGTACAGAACCTGTTGTTCTTTACATTAGTAATGGAACACACTTTACACTGACTTGGAAGAGCAATGACTTGAATGCTTCTTTTGCTAGAGGTATACAAATATGCAAATTACTCCTGGTAACATGATATTTGGCAACATTTTCATCTAGTATCGAGTATCTAGTATATTTTGAATATTTGGAGATGATTGGCACAAAACTGCCTTTGTTTGTCTGAAAAAAGGGAACTTTTATAATGAAAACTGCCTCAATCTAATAAAAATAACCTACAGTAAACTGAGAAAAGAAGCAGTAAAACATATTTTGATTACGGCCCGTCCACACAGCGGCGTGCGTTGACGCTTCACCATTCACTTTGAATGGGGTGACGTCACTTTTCGCCGAACTGCATCGTGGGAAGCGACGCGAAGCGTTGCTGGCGTGGCTCGCTGCAAAAGTTGAGCAATGTTCAACTTTTGACGCCTCTGCAGAAGCGTCAGCCAATCGAATCATATGCCAGTACAAGTTCTAGCCAATTAAACCGCTGCTTGTGTGTCAGGGGCGGGAGATTCATGTGATTGGTTGTTGGTCGAGTGTCATACACGCCCGCCGGCAAGCGTCAACGCACGCCGCTGTGTGGACGGGCCTTCACAGATGTATTTTGTTACTGTTATTATTTATTGCTTATTTTAAAATGTCTTATGATCTAATTGTACACAACAATCTGGATCACTAACAGCTGCCCTACCGTTCTGAAGCTCTTTCTTTCTGTGTTAAATCTAGTTGTAAATCCTACATGCTTGCATATAGCTGTAATGGGCTCATGTAATAAATCCAATTTCTACACAAGTACACATCTTTAAACCCTGCACAGAAACTAGAAGGGATAGAGGTTTAAAGGAGGCCCAGCAGCTCATTGTTTTAAAATTGATTGTAACATTGTAATCCTGCTAGTAATACCAATTCTTTTTTTTTTAAATGTACCAGTATTAAGATTTCTTTTTGTTCCCACTACTCCCCAGGGCTGACGATATACACTGCCTGGACATGCTTGATATGTTTGCTCACAGCAGACATATAATCATTTATAATCATCATGTATTCAAATTGTTTCGAATGTAGTACTGACGCACTAATAACTGGTGGTCTCTATTATTTAGTCGGAGCTTCGTGCCTTTGGCTGCAGTGTTTGTGTACCATACATGACATGTTGATGAGACAGAGCATAGAGACAGCTGATCTGAGGACTGCTACTCACCACTATAGCACTGGGAGAATGCATCAATGCCTTCAGTTCATTCAGGTCACTCTCAGCCTGAATAAAGGAAGGGGGAAAGTATAAAGAACACGAAGAGGGACAGGTTTCACAATCAGAGGTGGGAGAAGTACTCAGATCTTGAATTTAAGTAAAAGTAGAAATACCAGATTGTAGAAATACTCTGTTACAAGTAAAAGTCCAGCATTCAAAATGTTAATCAAGTATAAGCATAACAATATACTAAGATTGGTATAATATATATGATATGTTTTATAATGATTGATCATGAAAGTGTTCTCAAAGCTGGTAAAGGTGCAGCTAGTTGTAATGACTTTGTATACTGCAGGGTAGCTTGTGGATTTACTCCAGGTGGAACTAAAGTCTGATTTAACACTTGATTATATTTCAATCCAAATATGCAAAGTAACTAAAGGTATTACATAAATGTAGTGGAGTAAAAGTACACCATTTACCTCTCAATTGTACTGGAGAAGAAGTAAAAAGTAGCATAACATTGAAATACTCAAGTATCTTAAAAACGTACATAAGAACAGTACTTGAGTAAATGTACTTAGTTACTTCCCACCTCTGTTCACAATGAATAAACACTTAAACCTAGACAGTCACTGACTAACAGATTTGAAGCACTGTAACAATCGTTTTCTGGCAAACAAGACTTCCTACTCGGTCTAAATTGAGTGCTTAGATTACTGCTAGAAAAAACTCAAAACAGTATGGATTTTCATTTCAGAGTATAAACGTCTCTCCACCTTGTCCCACTCTCCTTCCATGACATGGTTGCGGAACTTGGTGGCGGAGGGGTGCTCCAGTCTGCACCCTGACTCCTGCATCAGGAGGTCCACCGTCTGACTGGGGACATGAACGCAGCGGAGAACCAATCAGCATCATTATGATGACTCTCTCAGCACTTATCATCAATTTCAATACTTGTCTTGAAGTCTTTTCATGTGACCAACTGATACATAACATGATTTAGACACAAACTAATGAAAGAGATAAAAAAAATGTGGTTTGAACCATTCCCATGCTTTTTGAGTTGATAATTTAGCCGACAGAAAATGAATGGTTGTTTGTACCATTATAATCTGTGATGCAGCTTCTCTCCGTATTATTTAGAATCTGTTTAATATCACTGTTTTATTTTCAGGCCTGGTTGAATGACACAAACACATATTTTAAGAAGTCAAGTTGAGCTCTAAAAACTGGTATTAAACTTATATTAAAAACTGGTCTTATATTCAAGATATTCAGATATTCTACAGGCTGAAACATTACTAATTTAACCTCAAACATTTGGTCTACCTATGTTGTAAATGTATTATCTCTTCGATTTACACACGGCATCTATTGCACGTCTGTCCGTCCTGGGAGAGGGATCCCTCCTCTGTTGCTCTCCCTGAGGTTTCTCCCATGTTTCCCTTTAAACTGTGGGTTTTCTCTGGAAGTTTTTCCTTGTACGATGTGAGGGTCTAAGGAAAGAGGGTGTCGTATTGTCATACTGATATTCTGTACAAACTGCGAAGTCCACTGAGACAAATGTAACATTTGTGATATTGGGCTATATAATAAACAGCGATTGATTGATTGATTGATTGATTGATTGATAACCAGAAAGAAATAAGTTATTTATTAAATAATCAGGAATATAATACTATTTCTGACTTCCTGTATCCTTCAACAGGTCATCTTATCACAATCTAACTATGTGCAGAATTCAATAACATGGAGTACAAACTTATTCAAAGACTAAGACAAATATAATTCTCACCCAAACTCAAAGCCAAATAACTTTTAATCCAAACTCAACCTCTTTTTTTTTCTTAATATGCAGGAGCATTTTTTATTGTGTTGAATTGACAAGTCTTTATTTAATGGGCTTGGCGTTCTATTGTGTTGAACAAACAGGAAGCGAACTCCATATAAAACGTAAATCCTGTGCCTGTCTCATCCACTGGGAGCACAGTCCTGCAGTGTAGAGTGAAAACAATGGGAATGCATTTGTTATGTAAAAGACAAATTCACCTACGAGCACATCATTGACATAGTATTTAATTATATTTATATTGTTATGGCTGCATCAAACTGTGTGATGGTTCGGCAGAGGTGGGGGGTGACTCGGTTCTGTTTCTCACTCACTTGAGCCCTAGGTCGTGGAGATGCTGTCCGATGAGCCTGATGACGTCCTCCTCGCACTGAGACAGGCGCTTCTTCTTCCTAGTGTCCACCGTGCTGTTGCTGTTGTTGGACTCCGGCGGTGCTGACACTCCGTTGTTGTTGTTGACAGTGTTTCCATTGTTAGTCACCGACTCCAGCCCGTTGGAGTGAGCCTCTCCGATGGAGGACGACTCGCCGTTCTGCGCACCGTTTCGGCAGGACAGTTCTGAGTCTTGGTCCTGTCCTGCCCCGTCCCCCTGCATGTTACCGCGGATTATGCGGGTATGTAGGCTATATAAAAACGAATGACAGGCGCAATGTGAGCCCGCGGGGATAACACCGGTGCTGCCGCCGACAGGCCCACTGACCCAGATGCAGCCCTGCCTGCCCTGCGACCGACTCTCCGGGTCTGGAGCGGCGGTGGCGGAGACGGTAACCCTAGTGTTCGACTCGGACGACGAGGAAACAGAGGTCTAAGTTATTCTGAGAGCCACATTTTGACGAGATTCGGTGTTATCTGGCGCTGTCAGGGAGCGTTAAAGCCGTGCTAAGTTAATGTGGCAGAGCTTGTTATTGTTGCTCTAAGACAGCTGCAGCCCTGACATACGCAGTGACGTCGGCGGAAATTCCTCCACGTCAGTTTGCGCGCGCTGCGTCGCCGCTAGGGGCGCTGTGCATCTCATTTTGCTTACCTTTAAAAATGGTGACCAAACAATGAACACATGAGCACAGACTACAGTTTAAAACATCAAAAAGTAAAATCAGAGCTAACATAAATTGCCCAATTTTCGTTTAATACATAGTTAAGCTCAAACACACTATTTTATGAACATAGGGTCAAAAAATCAAGAACCAAAGAAAGTCCATCCATCTTCTCCCGCTATCCGTGGTCGGGTCGCGGAGGTAGCAGTTCCAGCAGAGAGCCCCAAACTTTATTTTCCCTGGCCACATCAACCAGCTCTGACTGGGGGATCCCAAGGCGCTCCCAGGCCAGCGAAGAGATATAATCCCTCCACCTGGTCCTAGGTCTACCCCTTGGTCTCTTCCCAGCTGGACGTGCCTGGAACACCTCCCTAGGGAGGCGCCCAGGTGGCATCCTAACTAGGTGCCCGAACCACGTCAACTGGCTCCTTTCGACGCGAAGGAGGAGCGGTTCAACTCCGAGTCCCTCCCGGATGACTGAACTTCTCACCTTATCCCTAAGGGAGACACCACTCACCCTGCGGAGAAAACCCATCTCGGCCGCTTGTACCCGCGATCTCGTTCTTTCGGTCATGACCCATCCTTCATGACCATAGTGAAAAAAAAAGTGAAAACCATTATTAATATTCAGGCAGAAGGCGTATAGATTCCACCCTAAAGTATGGGCCTACACAACAATGTGAGTGACTCACAAAGCAAATATAAAATCTGCAACTTTCACAAAAAAGACAATATTCTCTAGTAGGCTACATATTGTTCTCTATTTAAAATGTTTTGTAGCATTGTAGTGGTGCTAGTAATCCATAATGTCAATGTGACATTCTTTTTTTAATTCAAGACGTGAACCTGTGTTCATAACATATTGTGTGTGAGCTGAACTGTGTGTATTAAACTAAAACGCAGCATTTTCTGTCAGCTCAGATTTTATTTCTGCTTTTTTTTTTTTATTGTAGTATGTGCTCATGTGTTTCATTGGTGGTGTATAGACTGCTGCCTGAATATGCTGAATGAATGTCAGGTTTTCCTATAAACAAAATCACTGAGCAGACATTTTTGATAATAAATATCTTGGTTTCTTCTTTCACATTGTTCTGTTTTATTATGTTGTCTTACATAATACACTTAAATAAAAAACATCTTATTGTTAATTATTTATCTATGCATTGCATTTGATATTGATGTATATTTTAATACTCAGACCATGTTAATGATTTAATTGGTCTAACAGGTACATTTGAGTGTTAACGGTATACATTTTTAGAGTAACCCTGCACAACCCTGAGTATTGGCACAGCATGCTATAATGTCATCTATATATTTACAGGTGAATAATGGTCCTAGTTGTTAGTCTAGGTTCTTCTTCTTTGCTTTTATTTCAAAGCACCAATGTATAACAAATTGAAGACGACAATTGAAGGATGGCTTAAATCAGGGAAGTGCAGCATCTGTGACGATAAGTTTTTGTTTCTACACTTTATTACAGTTGGAGTGTTTGAATGACTCACCTCTGCTGCTCTTGTCAGCCTCCACCTACGGAGATGTTGAGACATCCACTGTGCCGCAGTGTCCACCTACTGTGCAGTAATCATGACACTGAGACTCATCTTTATTGGATTTTTTTATCAACTCACCTTACAATGACAGTTGAAATGAAGGAGGGTACACAGAATGAGAAATACTTCAAAACCAGAATTGGGATCTACAGTATATCTAATTAAAAATCACAAAAAATGTGCAGAGGAATCAAAGTTTTGAATAAAATCCGGACAAAATGGAACGACAACAACAACTAGAACCACAAGATTAAATCATTTTGTCGACTTCATCATCGGCTGGCCCTGCTGGCTCTCCAGATGGCGTTCACTGTTCTGTGTTGCTGCTTAGCTTTAAAAAAAAAGAAGAAGATTCTGTCGCAGTCAAAACCTGGAAATAATGACACATTATTCCATTTTTGTTCCCAAGCCTGAGATTCTTTTAAAATATAAATCAGGAAACAGCCGTGGTCCATTTTTTGGCTTTTAACATTTAAAGTCATTCCTTTTATCATTGGCACTTTCACATCTGTGTAAAAAAACAAACAAAAAAACAATGTCTCTGTCATTTCCAATAAATAAATCTGATTCATAAACACCTTCTAAAGTCTATATACAACTAGGACATACTCAGTCCTCTTTCCTTCTCCTTAAATATGACAAAACTTGTACATAACATTATAAAAATATGAATTAAAGGGGAAGGAATGATTGAACCTTTCCTTAAGAGAGGAGCGTGTTTTGTAGGAGAAGAAACTATTGCACTTTTATCCCATTCTACTGAATCATTAATGGGCTTTACAATCAGCGGAGGAAAGAGCTGTATACATAATCATATCCCCAAAACCCTCACACAGCACATCTGCTTCCTGCCAGGTGGGGGCGCTCCTTCCACTGTGTGTCCTGCCTTCATGTGGACATCCAAAATACAAGCGTTTTTCTCCGTTAGGGGAGTCTTGTCAGAGCTTCTCTAATTGCAACAAATTTGGCAAAATGATGTAAAAATAAGCACCATGACATGCCTCATTCCCTGCGTGTGAGAAGACTGTCGAGGCAGACCAGGCTTCCCTCAGAATATGGTTTATCTGCATTTACTCCAAACATTTGAAATAATAAAGTCAGATTTTGCTTGGTGTTCTTGTCTGTCCATATTTTCTCACCTGGCCAGGTCTCTTAAGCTGCATTCACATGATAGGCGGGAAAACTGCTCTGCGCTGACATTCTGTTTTTCTGTAAAGTGACCTTGGGTGAAAGGCGCTATATAAATCTAAGTTATTATTATTATTATTATTATGTTGCTGTTATGTTTCAATAGAGAGAGCGGTGTGAATAGGTGACTCACTACACTCACAGTCACGCACATTGATGTATGAAGAGAACTGGTCGGAGGCGGGGCACTGTTCATTCTTATGAAATGTCCTCAGTGGAGCATGAATCCCTAAATGGAGCGACTGTAGATTCAAAAGGTATTGGATCAATTAGGGGATTTTGCCCAGCGAGAATAAGCACTTGAGTTTTTCAAGTCAATGGAAAAAAGAAAAGGACTTTAGTACAAATGTTTGGCCACTACAACATTTGCTGGTGCACTTCCTGGGAGCGAGGAGCACTGCGCTCAAATTATCTAAACCTTTAACTCGTTTACTGCTGACCTTTCAACGCGCAACCAATAAGATGACGGCTCCATGAAGTGGCGCAAACTAGCACGAGGGGTTACCATAGAAACACAACTTAACTAGCTTTTCTCGCACGCAAGACTCTGTGCCCAAACTCAAGGTGGGCGAAGAGCAAATCGCGTATCATGTGAATGCAGCTTCAGTGGGAACTTCTTGCAGATTTTCACATGAACCAAAACGTTTTTCGGCCCATCTGCCAACTGCACGTGAAAACACATTGGTGTATGAAAAACCCTGTGGTGTCTGCTGTACATGTCCAACAAGCAGAGACTAACAAACACACAGATGATAGCCAACTTCAGGACAAAACTCAAGAGAAAAGTTAGACCCCGAATCCACTTGGTATTAACATGAGATCTGTATCTGGATCAGTGAATCTGCTTTGTAAAGCAGGGGTTAATGTACACAGATTCCAATTCTGCTAACTCGGATGGCAATAAATGAACTCGTCCATGAAGCAAGGTGAAGACCGTTCCTCAGTAGCACTGGGGACAGCAGCGTCAAAGCGTGAGGTGTGAATTCAAAAGGCCTATTGACACTTTCCACACATGTTAATACCAGATAGAAATGGGCTTGATTCAAATCGTGTGAAAACGATGTGGAAGGCTGCAACAAGTTCATGTATTGAACCGTTTGTCGCTGTCGTCTTTTGACACATTGAAATACATGTTTAATACGTTCTAGATTGACTGAAGTCTCTTGTTTTTCCACATGCAATGAAAGGAAACTCCAGTTTATTACAGCCTCTGTCCTTTTCTGACACATTCACCCAAGCTAATTGCTGAGATCAAATGTCACAAAGAGGTCTAATGGATCCAGAAACAGGAGTAGAAGTTGTCCCACAGGGGGTCCGTGACCCCTAGGGGTACTGAGAGTGTCTGCAGGGGGAAGCCAAATCATTTAAAAGAATATTTTTATAACTTTTTTTGGTAAAAATAAATAAAATGAAAATACCCATTACAGTAAAACCGGTTAGGCCGATTTATAAAAACAAAATAAGCCTTATATTTAGACAACATGGATGATAGTCCGAACCATCATTGGTGATTAAACTGAAAGTGAACACACCTAAAATGCTGACAATAATCCAAAGAAAACGTTGGTACCATGGTTGTATTAAGAGAACTGCGTCTGAGGCGTTCATTCCTGTAAAAGTTGCTTAGTGGCATCACGATTGAACATCTAATCTGCCGGGTTTCGGCTCAGTTAAATAAATGGAGAGGGAAAGTAACTCCTGTGTAGTAAATTAAGCTATAAAAGAATTATACAATTATTTACAGACATCTCTTTCCCAATGTAAGTCAATGGGAAAAAGTCTTCTTTTGGCCCAATGACGTCACAAACTGACAAGGACGTTGTAGTACCATTGTTTGGCCACTGGAAACATTTGCTTTAATGGCCGCCGCTCTTGCTGGGGGCTTGGTAGGTACAGTATGTCAAAGTTTAGGCAGGCAGTGGGTTTATAAACTGTGATGTGAAACTATGGGTAATAATGTTACAGTGCATACTTTATCTTCGAATAAGGCTCCATGTTGCTTTGTTTCTAAACCATTCACAGACCTATTTTTGTTGATTTCATCATGTTTCCAGATCTTAGTTACTAATTAAATAGAGAGTGGAGTTGCTGAAATACACTTGAATTATCCCCACACAGCAATGTGAAAAGACTCAAAGACTTTCCCCTACCTGTAGAAGGCTATAGACTCCTTTAACTTCATGAAAACATCACAGCTGTGATAGGCACTTCCATCAATCCACAATCAGAGTGAAAAATATTTCTGCCATGTGTGCTACCCTCTGAACTGACACCTGTGTCTCTCCGTACAGAGGCGTGAACACGGAGGAGCGACCTGTCCCCAGATCACACACGAGGAGAGAGAATACTTTGATTTTGCAGGAAAACACTATGCGCAAACACATTGGCAGCAGCTCTATTGTCACTTCTGGCCTCTCATTGGTCCACTTCCAAATCCTCTTCTTCATCAGAGACAGGAAATCTGAGCTCAGATCAGCTTTCAGATCAGCTTTCCGTTCATGGAAGGATTTTGTACATGTGGAGCGGTCCAGAATTTAGGCCGGGCGTCCAAAAGCTACGTTGTGTTAATGTGGTCAGGTGCGAAAGGCCTTGTGTTTGTGTGTGTGTGAGAACAATGTTTTCATCTGGAAAGAAATAAAACCTATCATTGTATTTAAATTAAATATTCGGCAATGGATGACATTGGATTGAAATGATAGGTATACATGGTGATATCTGAATGGTTAGGGTGCTAACGTCCATGGTTGGATAAAGAGCTGCTGGTGTGGATTTGTCTTTTTTAAATGAGCTGCAGGAGAGTGTGTCTGAAGGTGTGAATATTTGTAGCAGGAGAATGTTGAAGAAACCTTCATATCACTTTTTGTTGCAGGAGAATGTGAAAACACACATCCAGCTTACTCCAGTTACTAACACATTGTCATTAACCTCCATCTTAATTCCATTAGGTTGGGGGGAACAAAGCTTCTCTTTGTTTACACTGAAAGTAAGTGCATTTCTCTGTGTTTCTGAAAAACTACCATAAATATGAAAATGTGGCCATCTTGTGTCACTTAAAGAGCAACTTGATGTAATGTAGTCTAATTATTTGTATTTGTAATATTTAATCTATAGTGTCTGATTTGGATGTCTGTTGTTTCTCTACATTTTGAATAATTCCATTTGATATGAATTGATTCATGTTTTGAGTTCCGTGGTGAAACTTGAATTCAAATACAATATCTACAGGCATTTATATCTTTCCACAGACAGAGAACAAGTGTGTCTGTGTGAGTTCAGCAATGGTGTTGTCAGAGGTGTGTATGAAGTGTGTAGTGGTTCTGTAATTTGTAAACATTTGGTTGAATACCAGGTACCGGAGCGTTTTTTGGCAAATTATTTCTCGTTCCAGAAACTCTCTCACTCTGCGATCATTACACACTGGATGTAACTGCTGTGTGTGTGTGTGTGTGTGTGTGTGTGTGTGTGTGAGTCCTTAGCTGTCCACCACCTGGTGTGGCAGAGTGACAGAGGAGCCGTTGATAAATGAGCCTTGTTTGTCTCTTCCCTTCAGGAAATACGTGAGCAGTTCACCTTTTCCCTTCACAAAGATCGGCCCCCTCCTCACAAAGCGGAAGCTGTACTCCTTCAGAATGTTGTAGCAGTCTTCCACCACCTGGGGGCAACACACACACACACACACACACACACACACAC
>NW_011342697.1:20866-26299 GCF_000735185.1 Notothenia coriiceps | reverse complement strand
TAACTTACGTTACTAGTACGATACATATTACAAGTATACGTACACACACACACACACACACACACACACACACACACACACACACACACAGAAACTAAGCAAAGCAGAATTTTATATTTGCTGCAACAAAATGTTTGATATATAAATACTGTAATAAATGTGGCAAATATTACTGTTCATATATTCCGATCATGCAAAAACAAAGAAATGTGATTTTGAATTAATTCATATTGTGCTTTAAATAGTAATGTTTTGTTATGATAAATGCGTCACAAACAATTACACATGTACTCATCCAGCAGACACAAAGAACATACGTCGTCATCCATATGTGATCATTTATTTGGAGTCCTGTTTGTTCCACACGATTAATCTAAGTGCAATACGAGTCCCATTTAGCTCTTGTTTTGGTCCCTACCGAGTTTTGGGGAAATATCCGTCTCTTTAGCTGCTAAAGGCTGAAAATGTATACAAATATTTCAAGCAAGTCCAGCGGCTAATGATAGCGGTTTGTTTCATTATATGATTTACACGGATTAAAGTCAGTATCTTCTTTAGTGACAGCAGTTTTCTTCAGTACTGTATACCAAATGGACCAATAATAAGATGTCTTATTTGAGCTTTACGTACATCTAAATCTTTTTGTAGGCACACTTTTATAAATCAGTGATATAGTTTCTACTTTTATTGATCACTTAAATGGGAAATTGGATGATTCTGCATCCGAGTAGTTTACACTGGCACATTAGTAGAGTCTAAACAGTGTTGAGTGATGCAGAGGCCTTTAGTGGGTCTCAGTGCTGTACCTGGATGTTTCCCATCACCCCCGTTGACTCCATGCGGCTGGCCACGTTCACAGTGTTGCCCCAGATGTCGTAGTGGGGTTTCCGGGCACCGATTACTCCTGCTAACACTCCACCCTTATTCAGACCTGGGGGGGGAGAGTTCACGTGAGTCATGTGACTTTAGAATATTCACTGTTAATCATATACAGCACTGAACAAAATAAACAGCCTGTTGGGTTTTAGATTTTTGGAAATGGTTTTGTACTTTTAAAATAGGATATGAAACTCAAATTATATTCTCATGTGCTTTAATTGCTTAATTGCTGCCCCATGTTTAACACAGCACAACACATGCACTAATAATGCAACTTTATTCCAAACTCAAAACCCCATATTTACCTGATTGACTATTAATGACATCACTAATTCATAACAACAATTGCCAGAATACTGCCAATGTACATACAAACTATTACTTTAACTTTTATTACACAGCTTAGTTGAATACTCAATTCTGTTTGGTCGATTTGCAAATTCAGAGGTTTTGTTATTTTTCGCTATCAGACAATTGCTAAGAAAGCTATCATCAAGTGATTATGTGAGGTCATATCAATCCGCAGAAAGAAGTCCTGTCTATTTAATGCCAGTGGTGGCCACAAAACAGACAGACAGGAAGTAAACACTAACGGGAACAACAGAAGAAGACAGACAGGAAGTAAACTCTAAAGGGAACAGTAGAATAAAACCATGGATGTATAGGATAAAACAGACAGGAAGTAAACACTAAAGGGAACACAGTATGGGCTCTGGCAGTGTTTAAAGACTGTTTATGTGAACTTTAAGAGCTACAGGAAAACTTGATCAGTGCTGCCATCTCTGCACACAGACTCCCACACACGTACCGATGCGTAGCATGAAGTTGTTGAATGATTGGTAGTTGATGTTCATGAGTGTGACCTTCATGGCCAGAGCGAAGTCTGCCAGGTCTGCCAGGTGCTGCCAGCGCTCTCTGTCAGACTGCTCCTCCTTCTGCACACACACACAAACGCAGCTCAACACCAGCTGCATCAGGACTGCTGAAAAACAACTGAGAAGTTCTTTAGTGAGAGCAGACACACACTGCAGAGTCAGGTGAACAGTCTGACCTTCATGCAGCTGTAGCCGTTGCTGACGTCTGGGGTGACTCCTGAGGCAGCCATGTAGGTGCTGCCGATGGTCTTTATCTTTGTGATGCAGCGGAACTGAGGCTCATCCAGCAGCTGCCATGGATATAAGGGGAAGATTTTAAAGTATGCAGGTGACTCTGGTATTGTTAGTAGGCTCCAGGGCAATGAGAGCAGCCATGGCATGGACATTGACGACTTTGTCAGGTGGTGTGAGAAGTCCAATATACGACTGAACATGTAAAACCAAAGACATGGTAACTGACTTTACAACACATCACCACATACATGAAGTCTTACCCATCAAGATACAGTACAGTGGGATGTGTGCCAACTTACTCAAATCTCAGGACAATAATTGACGTAAAATGTAACTTTTAAAGCAAACTGTAAAAGCTGTGTGCAAAAAGGGGCACAAGCGTTTGTTTGGTCATACTGGTCTTGTTTCATGTTGATTTTATTGAGTCCATTCCGTCATTTTTCTTGTGTTAGTGTCATGGTTTGGTCACCTGTCTAGATCAGAAACAGTTTGTCAGATGTTAAGTTCTCCAGCAGACTGAGGTTATTCAACGACTCCCACCATTTGCACAGTGAATTTCAGCTTCTTTCTTGGCGCCGGAGATTAATAGACCAAAGACGTAGAACAAAGCGGTATATCAACAGCTTTGTTCCAGCAGCCATCGTATGAAGAAGTTCAAAGAGCGTCACACAGAGGCTATGGAAGCAATGGCTATTTATGTATTTATTTAACCATTTGTGGGTTTTAAATGTGATGGAGCATTGGGTACTTTTTTAAAGATTTGCGTGTTGTCTGTGTTAATTAAAAAAGCTTGTCTGACAATGGATCCCTTGTCTTTAAACTACAAACCAAATCTACCTCCGGTAACAAATAAATAACCTGAACCTGAATTTAAGATTAAACATAAGTGAAAGTGAAACCACAGGGACTCAATCTCCATCCACTTCAAAAGATATCTACCATTTTCTGTCACCAGCTCTAAAATAGCAACATCACTTGTATTTGTGTATGACTTTTAAATCGATGTAACTGTAGAATGTGTCATGTTGTGAGTTACTTCAGTGCCCATACTGATATTGAAACACACAGCAGAGGGAAGAAATCAGCTTACACTGTCAAAGTCTGAGATGATCTCATTGAGGAAGCGTAAGCATTCGATCCCTCCGTTATTGATGCTCTCTTCCGTGTAGAAGTCAGAGAAGTTAGGAATGGAGGCAAACATGACTCCAATCTCATCGTAGGACTGGCTGTACAACTCCTGGGAAGAGTCAGATAGAGTGTGTTGAGTAAGACATGAGAGTTTGAGGAACACATGTTGATGAAATATTGAATACTAGTAAGGAGGGTCTTACCTCGTCCCTTTTCTTGGAGCCCAGGAAGTGTCGGGCCACATGCTCCGGCAGCATGTTGGTCACCAGGGCTTCGTTCCAGCGCCTCATCTCATACACCTTCTCCTTCTGCTCGTGGACCTCTATCTTCCACAGGAACAGGGTGCGGGCCAGCTTCTCCACCTGCAGGCAGCAAGAGGGACTGAGTCCGCGTTTGACCAGTACATGTGTATGGGTTTGCAAACAGATATGACTTCTGATCTCTTGTTCATACTCGATACCCTCACATAACCATGCTAATGCCAAATGTGTAACCCTCTGTTGCTTAATGACAATGAATCATCTTTGAATCTTTAAGTGACACAATGTCAAGAAATTATTTATCAAAAGAACATTTCTACCATAGTTTGATTATGACATTAGTACAATTATGGTTTAAAGTAAAGGACAATGAGTTGTTGTAAAGTGGGGTAAAGATGATTTGTGGCATTCTTCCACTCCTATTTAGAATGTTTAAATATTGTGTTCATCATCATTAGTTTGCACACAACGTCCATTACTTCAGGTTAATATACATTCTTGTCTCAATTATGAACAAGATATCAAACATAAGACTTTCATTAGTAATTAAATGCATTGCTGGTAGACAATGTTAAATGCTTAAGTTAGCCCAGTACATCACAGTATTCCAACAACAATAACAACAATAGGTCTAAGTCAAGTTTCCTGCGACTTTAGAAAAAACAAGACTATTCAGCATCCTTTCAAAAGATGTTCTCTATATCACACAACAACAGCGCTCTGAGGACACTTTGTTGGCAGCGAGACTATTGTATTAGGTAGTAACACCATCACCACATTGCTAGACTTGGTACTTTTTAGTTCTGTAATCTGGGATATTCTGTAAATGCATCGATAGAAGTTTACTTACATGTCTGGAGAAATAATAGAAGCTGACCATCATAATGAAGATCATAATTGTCATTGTGAACTTGGAGGGCACCAGGTATGTGCTGCAAAGAAGAAACATTAACAATTGACATTTCTCCATACCAGCTTTTAGATGACCCCAAGATTACATATCTTCAACATTCAGTTAGTGTAAGTATGATGACATATAAGACCCCAATAGTTGAGCATGCACCCAGGTGTGTTGCTTCAGTAGATTGTTAGGTTGTGGTTAAAAAATATTTTTATCTCAAGAGTGGTTAGGACCCAGATATAGCTGAGTGGCAGCCCTGATAAAAGCTGTTCACATTTTGTAGATGATAGGAAAGGGGCTTCTACGCTTCCTTTATTATCATATTCACTTTATGAAAGGTAAGGAGGTAATGCTGTCCCACAATGATGGCCGCAACATTTAAAAGAAACAACCAAGACCAACAAATGGATAGCATCTTATGATATATTTTGCTAATAACTTACATGTTTTGAGCTTTCAACAATATTTTAATAGAGCATATTATGCTTTGTCCTTCCCTGTAGTGTGTTAAATAGGTATTTGAGGGAGTTTCTCTCCCTTACACTCCCTCCTGCCTGAACGCCTCCGTTGGACTCCTTTGTTTAGTTCCTCATGACATCACCATGTAACACTTGTGTGATCTATTCTATCTATTGGCTAGCGCTCCAACACATTGTACTTGATACGATAAGGGGCAGAACATGCCTAAGCGGTTGAAAAATCACAACAGACCGGCCAGCTAACCAATCAGTATGAGAAGAATAAAGAGCTTTTTGAACATTCAATCTAGTAAACATGTCAAAGTATAGGCGAAAGAATACAAGTATGAAACCGAAGAATTAGCATAATATGTCAAGAAGTGGTCCCGAGGCTACGTTTTAATCTACAGATACACTTGGTGTGTGAGGAAGTGTTCCACAGATCTGGCTCTGCCTCACCTGTAGTCCTGGAAGCGGGCCATGTCGTAGCGGTCGAAGATGTCCCTCCAGCTGTAGATGTTGACGATGCCCGTGGCCCCCGTGATGAGCAGCATCAGCGTGAGCTTCACCATGTGGCTGACCTGAACCAGCATGGTGGTGGCCATCAGCGCCAGCACGGCGATGTAGCTGTAGTATTTGGGGTTGTACAGGCAACCGCCCGGACCTGATAGGGAGGAGGAGGAGGGGGAGGAGGGGGG
>NW_011342697.1:14491-20840 GCF_000735185.1 Notothenia coriiceps | reverse complement strand
GAACGTACTGTGTCGCCCGTTTGATGTGCCAGTGCTGGACCGCTGTGTAAAAGAGCGCGTTTACTTCTCCGCTGTTTTCTTGTCGCTCTTGTCTTGTCAGTTAGAAAAGCAAACTGCATGCAGTTTGCTTTTCAGCCAAACTGTATACAGTTAAATCGAACGGACTTGTTTGTGCAGATGTGAGCGTCCTTAACAACGGTCAATAAGTGCTTGACAGCGGTCTGTCTGTTCGGTATTAACAACGTGTCACGTGTTCTGAATTGACCAATCAGAATCGAGTATTCAACTAAGCCATGTAATAAACGTACTTAAAAGTACTCTTGAGTATAAGTAGGAAGTAGCATAAAATAATCAATAATATAAATTCCTTTCGGGGACTTCAGGTGGTCAATCCGTCCTTCCCGAACCCACGGAGGAGGCTGCGGCTGCGGGACCTGGCAGAGAGGGTGATCGACGCTCAGGAGAACGAGCAGGAGCTCAACAAGCTGCTGAACGAGGCTCTGCTGGAGAGAGAGACCGTGCAGGCGTGAGTATCCTGTCATCATACAATATCAGTATCCCTGTGACTGTGCTGTTCACACTGTAAGAAACCCCAAAACATCTCTGTCCAATTAGGCGGTTTATAAGGATTATAAGAATGACCAGACGATGATACATGTTGTTCTTTGTTTGAATGATTGGTTGCTAAGGTCCCATTTATGTTCGTATGCGAAGTAAAGTTTGATAGCTGTGTGCGCCCAAATTTGACTTTGTTCAACACAATGCGTGTTAAGTGAAGTAAACTGCATCAGTGTTCAACGGTGTGAACCATTTTGGGGCATGAGATGACCCAAAACAAAACTGTAACATGTGTGATGTTATACCAATATTTGACATTTGATCTAATGCCGAGGCTCTCTTGTGTTCAGTCTGAAGGGGAAACACACCAACAGGCTCTCCCTGAGGTTTGTAGATCCGGAGCTGGAGACACGTTACTCCGTGGAGAAGGAGAAGCAGAGTGGAGCGGCCTTCTGCTGCTCCTGTGTGGTGCTGCTCTTCACCGCAGCCATGGAGGCCCTCATTGACCCCTGGTCAGTTCACACACTCTCACAATGTGGCCATCATACTCAATATTAGACATCTTTCTAAAAAGCTAAATTAATCATACCTTCGCTCTCTCTCTTTGGAGTACCAGAGATACTTCTGAGATGTTTCAAGATGTGTCTGTGTGTTTGAAACAGGCTCATCGCAAACTACATCACCTTTGCAGTGGGAGAGGTGCTGCTGCTCATCCTGACCGTCTGCTCTCTGGCAGCAATCTTCCCTAGAGTGAGTTACAACGCAACTTACAACTTTTAGACTTGTCATGTTTTCACCACAGTAGCAGTAAACAGGTAGCAGATGTTGTGACTTCCTGCTGTGTCAGGAGGATCGTCTGATGGAGAACATATTTTGGGTTTCCTTCGGAGGGCCTGTTATGGGAATTCAACTATTCCGTTTTTTTAAAGTGGGAACATTGGTGTCAATGTCCTGTTCATTCTGGAGCTGCAGTCAGTAGAAAAGTAGTGAGGATGCTTCGATCGAAGGTCAAAAATACATCTAGCAACATCTGACCTACTGATGAACACGTGTCGGCAAACCTTTAAATGTGTCTGGAGCCGCAAAACATTCAATTCAATTTAACACCTTAAACAGTTTTATATATAGTTCTACTATACATAGAAAACCTATGGTTTGTTAATTAAAGTATAGAACTGTTACACTGGCATATGTAGGCCCACTTTGAATGAAAGTATGCCTTTCAATAACAATATATCAATATTGTTCCTGTTTCTTTCTCATCACAGATGATTGAGTATAATGCAGCTGAATAAATGTCCTCATTTTGTTTTCATTTGACCGTCTTTCCCGAGGGTGACATATCTATTATCTCTGAACAAGTTCACTTTTTCTCGCTCCTCAGCTTTCTGCAGCAGCTCCTAAATCCATCATTTTCTATTTGCTTTTATTTATAGAAATGTACATTTAGTGTACAAAAGGCAGGGGTCAGAAACTCCGGATTAGCGGCCTGCAGGTCATTTGCCGGGGCATAGCTGTAGTAGGATGTGATTCCGGTTGTATTAATTTCAGTGTCACATTTTCACCTATAACTGCAATAAGACATGTTCTTAACCAAATAACCACTGTGACATTTTTGTAATACATAGCTGTTTTGATTGTACAAAACATGGGCTAAAATCACAGTAATATCAATGTCCTCATCTCTCTAAGAGGAAGCAAAGCAAATTGGCATATTTCCGTTTTCCACATTTGGAATGGACAAGTGCTTTTGATCCTTCGTCATGGAAATACCGATGCATTGATTTCAGGAGGCGGCCGGTATCGAGTGCTGCTGTCAGCTCAGGTCATTCAGTGAGACAGTCATCAAATGGACAATGCAGAGTCATTGTAAAGAAGGCCCGGGGCTCTTCAGTACTGTTTATCAATACCACATCAAATATCACAATGTCATCACGCCACAGTGCACACACCACTGTCCATTAACAGTGGCACGTTTGTGTGAATGTGATCATCTTCTCTGCCACAGCAGAATCAATGTGTCTCACTTGACTTTTAGTGGTCGAAAGGCTAAAAAGTGCTATAAAAAAGTATATATTCACCATTTAAATATCAAACACCTGACCTTTTTATCAGTCCTCGTTCATGAGGCCAGTGGCTGACAGGAAGAATCTGTTCTTGTGGCGAGAAGTTTTCCTGATGAACCTCTTGGAGGAGAGTGGGAGTGAGAAAAAGTGCTTGAATCCCATCCCTATAAAGCTTGGAAATGGAATACAGCTTTAGAATGAAATGACTTGGTACTAAATGTAGTGCAGTGCGAGAGAAACTATGTGCTGATACATTCTTTATTGGAGTGCTGTTGGTTTCAGGTCTTTCCAAAAAAGCTGGTGTCTTTCTCCACCTGGATTGACCACACCCGCTGGGCTCGGAACACCTGGGCCATGGCGGCCATCTTCATCCTCACTATGGCCGACATCATGGACATGGTGAGCTGCTCTCTGCTGCCCCTCACAATCGAAGGAGGCAACACAGTGTGGGATTTGTATTTATTCCTTGAGTGTATTTTTGACATTAGTGAGCTGTATACTATTTAGTGAAGGTTACCCGTGCAGTTTGAGAAATGATCTTAATGATAGCACTGAGCTCATGACTTTCTGTCTCTCCACGATCCAGCTGAGTTGTCTNTCTCTTCTTACTTCTATAAGAATAAAACACGGAGGAGGGAGATCTCTTTTTCTCCCCGTCTTCTCCCCGCTGCAGCCTAGCAGCTGATCTCAGAGCACGCTCCCGCGTGCTCTGAGATCAGCTGCTAGGCTGCAGCGGGGAGAAGACGGGGAGAAAAAGAGATCTCCCTCCTCCGTGTTTTATTCTTATAGAAGTAAGAAGAGAAGTAATGGGGCAGAAACCCTCCTTTTTGCACAGCGGTCCAGACATAGACATCAAACGGCGACACATATTCAGTTGCCAGTTACTTTGGCTTTAGGGCAGGGATATCTAGATACTTTCCAAGGTTTGACATAATGAATTGTGCTACTTTTAAAGCAAGCAACGATGTTTTCAAATCTGTAATCAAAAAGCTCCTCAAAAATGCTATCGAAGCAGTTCCTGCTGTTGCTACGTAGTTCAAACACTAACAACGGACTATTTTTCTTAGCGGATGCATGTCAATTTAAATCAATACAACTTTTTTTAAATCAATAAAATCTTTTTCTAAATCCATAAAAGCATTTCAATTAATATTGGGAGTCATGTCGTTACTTTGTTGAGAATGTGGCCGTGTAATAAGCGGGATAATGTGCACATTGCACATTGCATAATGTGCCTTCATGCCGATCTAGATCCCTCCGCTTCGCGTCGGGCTCATGAACAGCCTGTCGGTGTGCAGCAATGGCCGGCCGTGGCCCAACCTCTCATTCCCCTGATAGGTGGAGAATTGACCAATAGCCGTAGCGCCACCGTCCTGACTTCAGGAGAGTGTTCAAATCTGGATCAGTCTGTATCAGATCCGTTGCAGCCCCTTTTTTAGAGATTTGGGTATGGAGGAAAATAGAGAGGGTTGTGTTTTCTGACACTTGGTGAATTCCCTGGAACACCGGGGACACATGTTCATGTATAAAAGACGTACAAAAGTGCATTTTGAATGATAGGTCACCTTTAAAGAACTCATTATACCCTACTGTCCTACTAGGGCATTGCGTTCCAAGAATGCAGGGTTGTTGGTTGTTCCTAGAGTCTCTAAAAGTACAATGGGAGCCAGAGCCTTTCTTATCAAGCTCCACATTTGTGGAATCAGCTTCCAGTTTGTGTTCGGGCGGCAGACAGCCTATCCGTTTTTAGAGTGCGCTTAAGACCTTCCTTTGATGCATAAAGGCTGTAATTAGTGATAAAATAAAATAATCTAATAAGACTGCATTGACGTAGGACACGTTGTGCCTCTTCCACCGTATACATTTTACTCTTACTCTTTCACTTAAATCCTAAAACTAGATTGGATATTAAAACTTACCAAATACTTTTCCCCTCTCTGACCTCTTCAGCGGTTTTTTCTATTAGAGCGTAACAGGCTTGCAGAGAGTGCCTAGCCCGGGCCCTGGAGTTGGAACGTAGCCACAGACCTACTCCCTTACCTCTAAACAATTCAGGCTTCCAATGGCGGACCTTCTCCCCGTGGCTGCATCTTCCACCTCTGTTTACTTCTTACTGCTACCCTTCTTTTCCCTCAACCGTATCCTAAGTGAGCTGCGTGTAGTAGACACGTTAGTTTACGGCTGCCCTATAGGCTTGACGTATTGGGGGGGGGTTGGGGGGGCCCACCTTACTCCCGTCTTTCGTCTGTTTGTACCGTGCTACTCTCATGTTCTGATAACCCAGTTTCCCCGGAGAGATCAATTTTTTGTGGTCCAGTATATACGGCCGGCGATCCTGGAGTCCTAGTCCTGATCTGGATCCTGGACTTCGAGTCGTGGGCTACCTTGTCTCTCCCGTCCGCCCTGACTCTCATCATACTACTCCTGATGGCTCCCACAAGATGCCTGACATCCTCAGGATTCATCTTCTTTATGTATATGACATCAGCATTTCCAAACATTTGTCTGTACCTCATCGTTTGTACAATGTATTATTCTCTTCGATTTACACACGGACACTCTATTGCACGTGGCTGTCCGTCCTTGGGAGAGGATCTCTCTCTGGATGCTCTCCCTGGAGGTTCTCCCATGTCCCTTTAAACTGGCGTTTTCTCTGGAAGTGTTTCCTTGACGATGTGGAGTGTCTAAGGACAGGAGGTGTTGTGTTTCATACTCGATATTCTCTACACACTGTGAAGCTCCACTTGAGACAAATGTTAACATTTGTGATAGCTGCTTAAATAAACAGTTGATTAATTGATTGACGAAGCGGCATAGAGCTTAACAGATGAAAGGCAAGGGAGAGATAAAGGTCAAAAAGGGATATAGGGAAGGTGGATGAAAGGGAAGTGGTGAATGTTGAATGAAGAAGCAGATGCTCCGATGTATGGATGCAAGGTAGTAGCAACGGAGGGCTGCAGGGATGGATAAAAGGAAAGGTTAGGGAGGGGGAGTATTAAAACTGAGGTGTACGGATGTTCTGGAGGCAATATTATGACGGGATGATCATGAATGTACAGATTAGAGACGAAGTATCATGCGTCGTTCAGAGAAGAATCAATGAAGGGATGCTAGGGACGGGGTGGAGGATGAATAGAAGAAGGAATTGAAGAATGTATGGATACCGATTTGATGCGAGGGGAGGGTATGATGATGTTTCCAATGGGTTTTAGAAAAAAAGCAATGAAGCAAGAAATGATATGAGCATAAGAGATTCAAGAGCTGCGACGTCTTAAAGGGGGAACAAGACGTAGGGAAGGAGGATGAGGTCGAAAGGGGAAGTTTGGGCGATGAAAGGGTCTTGGATAGGGTGGCAGGTTGGAATGACGGCGACGAAGGGATGAAGCCTTATAAAAGATGAAGGGGGATTGAAGGGATGAAGCGATGAAGCGGCCTGCCTCCTGGCGCGGAAAAAAATACCTTTGCGCTCTGCTTACAGTACCTCTTCATTCGTGCAGTGGGTCTATAGGTCGATGTAAGCGGATTGCGAGAGTGAGGAAGTTAGGGGAGGGACGCGATAAGGATTGTTGGGGCGGCGTAGGAAGTATCGCCTTATCTTGACAGGAATACCGCTGACCACTTTGAGTTTTTCGCACCAACCTTTGCACTGTTCCAGTGATACATGGCCCTGAACACTTCAGGAGTTATTGCGTGACCGAGGCGCAATCTCAATCAGAAATGGTGTT
>NW_011342697.1:0-14446 GCF_000735185.1 Notothenia coriiceps | reverse complement strand
AAAGCTCCTCAAAAACGCTATGGAAGCAGTTCCTGCCGTTGCTACGTTAGTTCAAACGGTAACAAAGGACTATTTTTCTTAGCGGATGCATGTCAATTTAAATCAATACATACAACTATTTTTTAAATCAATAAAATCATTTTCTAAATCCACAAAAGCATTTCAATTAATATTGGGAGTCATAACGTTACTTTGTTGAGAATGTGGCCATGTAATAAGCGGGATAATGTGCAGCGACTTGGTCATTATGGGGAAAAGAACACCTTCATAATAATGACCGCGCCGCAGCACATTATCCCTTACATATAGTATAGGAAGTAGCATAAAATACTCAATTATATAAATTCCTTTCGGGGACTTCAGGTGGTTACTTAGTCTTTTTTACTTACTTATATGACTAGTCAGTAATCATGTCATTTCGTCATAGTACAATATTTGCTTCCAAATGGTAGTATAGTAAGTATAAGTATATATATAGTGTATACTACCATTTGGAAGCAAATATTGTACTATGACGAAATGACATGATTACTAGTCATTTTGCATGTTCAAATTATTAATAAAAAAATTAACGAATGAATTATGATGTACTCTTATGGATTATTATACCTTTTTTAAAGTTAGCTTCACCGTTACCAGCTGCAAAATAAAAATGATTAACACACGAATGGACCACTAATTTTCAGTTTTGGTACTTTAACTATATTTTGATGCCGATACTGTTGTACTTTAATTTAAGTATAATTTTGAATACACTTTTACCTGTAACAGAGTATTTCTACACTTTTACTTATCTGAGTACTTCTTCCAACTCTGAACACAAGATGGTGTCATAGTCTCATCTAATCAATATGATCTGCACAACTCATGGTAATCTACCCAAGGGATATTGATTGTAATCACTATGACCTTTACACTAGCCACAAATGGTGAATATGGTGCAGCTAAACAGAAATATGCTAACATTAGCCAGGACAGTGTGCAAATGGAGAATGGCACCCATTCATGTATCAAAGTTCATCAAAAAGTAAAGTCAGACTCTATGCAAAAGCATTTAGTGACCCTATAACAAATGAGTATTTATTATAATGACAAAACAACATTTGAATTATTTGGGAACAACCAACTAATATCAATGTCATTCTGTCTGTAATTGAAGAAGTGACGTTGTGTTTACCCTTGTGTCCAGTTCCTCTGGTTCCTCTGGTTCCTCGGGGGTGGTGCAGGTGGTGTTAACGCTGCCGTTACACTCTGTGGTGTTAATCAACAGCGGGGAGTTTCCATTGGACGAGGTTACAGACAGCTTCTAATGTAAACAAGCAAACACAGAGCACATTACTACAAAAAGTAGTTTAACTTATCTTCCTTATCTGCAGCAATGTAAAGGACATTTAAATCCAGCTTTGAGTACGTTTAAAAGTTAAATGTGATTTCACATGTTACATCCTGTATAATGAATGTCCCTGTGCGTCTGCTGGCTGAATATGAGGCCAACATTTGAATATCCAAATATTTGCAGTGTGGGTGTGTGGAGCTTGGACTCACTACACCGTTGATGCCGTTCTTCCCCACAGGTACTTTAGGGACAACCACCAGGTAGGTCTCGATGCCGCGCTCCTTCAGGTAGTCGCAGCGGTCTCCTCCGTTTCCTGGCTCTGTGTCGAACTCTCCATGAAGACACTCCATGGTGCTCTGAGAGATGTGGACGCGCCTGGCCAACACGCACACAGGGGGGGTTAGAGATTGAAATGTCATTGCGTTAACTGCTTCTGTAAAATTATAATGGCATCATTATTTTCTAATCATTTAAAAATGGTGGTATAATGCTGCTGTTTGAATTTGGTCAAAAGCCCCTTAAAGAGGAAATATTCTGCTAAATGTCATGTTCATATTAGTATTGTGTGCCTCTACTGTGACTGGGACTATTTTTCTCATACTGCCTGTGCTGCAGCACCTCTTTTCACCCTCCGTCTGAAACCAGAGCCTAGTCTGCTCTGATTGGTTGGCTGGCCAGCTCTGTTGTGATTGGTCAAACGCTTAGAAATGATGATATTGATGAGTATTATCTTGATCAGTCAGGATTTATTTTACTTTTTGACCTTAAGATGCAAATGTTGTTTTTTTCTGTGTGAACTGCACATTGTGCTCTGTACGGTGAGTGTAGTTTTATTTGCAAGTGCCAAAGACAAATTTGCATTTTATGTAAATGTGCTTAATAACCCAGTCACCTGTTACGGAAAAACAACACTGAGTGGAAATGTCTGGTTGCTGCAGTGTGCTTTCTTCTTTTCTTAGAAAACAAACTACGATATACTATGTTATGACCGATGACTCCAGCAGCAGCATCTATTTTCTGATGAATCCACTGTTCGGGTCTTACCTGACACTCAGTCAGAGACTAGCTGGAGAACATTGTGAATATTGCTAGTGCTAATGCTTATGCTAACACTAATGATAATGTTGAGCTGTGTCTGTTGAAGTGTGATCTATGTATTTTTAAAGGCAATAATTCAAATGGTGTTTTCTGTTTATGTAACACAAAGTAATGGACTGAAAGCAACATAGACATCACTTTGAAAATGTTATATGACATAATTTTTTTTTTTGTGGATATACATGTAAGTGCTTTTATTTGAAAAACCTGATCACAAGACATGTACTAAATAGAGTTCTCACCCTGGTATCCCTCCAGCCTCCATTTTGTTTGCCACAGTGACGTCCGTGGACCAGACGTCGTACTGCCAGCGTTTCTGTCCCAAAACCCCCCCCAGGACGGTCCCACTGTGAACTCCCACTCGCATGTCAACATCTGTCTGAGTTTTCTCTCTGACGTACCTGTGGATGGTTTAAGAAAAACAGCCAGAGTAAACAAAACCACAACTAGCTTCTGCCCATTTTACAATACATTCTCAACAAAGTCTCTAAGATATCTCATGAAGAGCAACAAAGGCTATCAAAAGTAAATGAAATTGTAATCTATTTCAGCTTAATTATCATTGTGCACGTCACTGTACTTCTCAAGTGTGCTCCACAGAAAGCATCAGTCTATCATTGATGGATTCCAAATTGTTGACCACCCAACCCATCCCATCAGACTGTTGGAACAGAGTCCCTCTCCTCTCCCCTGTACTCACGAGATGGCCTCCACCATGGCCAGCCCCATCATGATGGAGCATGCAGCGTGGTCCTCCCTGTAGTCAGGCAGCCCACAGATACAGTAGTAGCAGTCTCCCAGAATCTTGATCCTCAGCTGGTGATATTTCTGACGGGTAGACAAGATAAGATAAGAAGAGAGAGATGGAGCCAGCATGTTTCCAATGCAGGGATAAATACACCCTCAATCTTTTTTTTCAGCGTGTATCGTTACAAATGAATGAGTGACCTTTCCTTTTTGGATTGTTTTTGAGGATGCAGAAATCTAGTCCATGTGATCAACATGACTTTGGCAGATCGGATACCGCACAGAACTAGTTCTGCTTCATTCATTTATAAACCTATCACTTCCTGCATCGGACTCATAATAGGTGTCTTTTAATGCACAAGCAGTGCAACAACAAAAAAGTCAGCTTCCAGCATCACAACTTGTTTTTGGATATATAAATCTGTACATAAAATAATCATTCAAGTTAAATATTAGAAGCTTTATCAGCATTAACTGGATACTTAATACAATCACAAATATTAAAAAAAAGATGGATACAAACATTTAAAATCTGAATATTTAGCATTTCTTGTAACCGTGATGTAAATGAGATAATTGATGAAACTCACTGCAGCCAGTTTGTCGAAGCGAGCGAAGAGCTCGTTGAGCAGTTTGACCAGCTCATGAGCGCTGCAGGTCGACGACAGCTGAGTGAAGCCCACGATATCTGCAAACAGAATACTACAGGACGACAGGAGACAAGGAAGAACATTAGTGATGATATCATGCTGCGACAGTAACTTAACCGGATCATCCACGAACAAGTCGTATTGTAACAAATCGTTGGTTAGAATCTGTGATCAGACTGAGCAATCATGCACGTTACCTGACGTTCTCGTGTCGGTACATGTACATGGTGTTGAACTGCTGCATCTCTTTCTGACTGGGCTCCTTCTTCATGTCCTGAAGCATCTCATCAGCTATGTGCTTTGGAAGGATGGAGAGCAGCAGACGCTCCTGTGGAGGACAGAGACAGAGGACATCATACACAGCTTAGAAGTATGGTCCCTGTGTTTTCCTATCAAAAATCACTTTTCCTTTCAGTAACTGTTATTGCAACCATTTTATATCTTGAGGCAGGTTGTTGGCCTACTTTAGCAAAAAGCCAACTATGAAATAAAAAGGGGCTTTGCGGAATGTTTTTTCGGAACTGTCCTAACAGACAACTCTCTGGTGTGAATCCTATTGCAAATAGTGTAAACAAAGGTGACAACTAGAACAAATGCAATGGTGATGGTGCCATGTTTCAGTTCCTTGTACAAAAAAAACACAAATAAAGTGATATCAGGGAGGAGTAGAGTGCTGATGAATACAGAAGGTGTACAGAGTGTACTCTTTGCTGAATGGCATCAGACTGTCATCAGCGTGTCACAGAGATCCTGCACAGTGACACAGGCCCACACACACACTTATATGACAAAGAAAAAATCTTCATCGCACACACAGGCACATTGGACCTGTGAACACAACACACACACCGTGGACATGGAAAGAGGGGGCAGCTTCCAATATTCTTATCAAAACTGGCAGAGAGGCAGAGAAGTGACCAGCGTCTGAGCGCCTGCTCTGTGATTACAGCTGACAACGTCTCAGGAGGCCCGTTGCCATGTTAACCAGCAGCCACCGGATGCCGCTTGATTGGTTGGCGGCCCTTGTCTCCCTGCAGCCCGGGCTTCTCCATTAGTATTCTGAGAGTTTTATCCCACTCATGGTTTTATTAGCTCTCTTGTTGTCTCTTTCCACTTCTCACAATACCTTCACTCTCTTCTTTACTCTCCTCCATAAGCATTCTCTGGCTTTTTCCTGGCTCCCTTGCTCCTTCGTGGGGCAAACCATCTGTCCCATAAATAGTCGTGTTGGAGAATGCCCAGTGGCCACAGATGTGCAGAGAGGAGGGGAGAAGACAGCTGAGAGTACCAGCCCAAACAAACCAGCAGAGCACTCTGTAGAGGCTTGGCTTGGGAACCTGAGGGTCACCAGTTCAAGTCCCTGATGGGTTGGAACTAGATCAGGCACTGCCAAGGAGTGCTGTATAGTAGCATTCCAACACTAGCATGGGTTAAATGAGGAGCCTAAACTCCTCTGTGTGAACATGTGCAATTTGATTAGAATCGTCCAACTGACACACACACAAGCTGCATGATAGGCCAGTAACAAATCTAGAGGACCGGATGAAGATGCTGTAAAACTGGAATACTTAGTTAAATCAGGCACATTTTTTATTTAATTCTCATAACTCATAAACAAGTTGAGGCTGATTTTCAGGTTACCTAACCCTCATTGCAAGACTAACAATGCATGCATGCAGCAGGTAGAATGTTAACCACATTTAGTTTAGCATGTTAGCATGCTAATACTTTAGCACACAACAAGTACAGCTCATTCTGAGTAGAATGTAGATTTGCAGTTATTAGCTTGTAAACCATAAATTGGACACATGACTCTTTCTGACTGATGACGGCAGTAGGTAAATAATGATTACAATGATTCATAGTTACGTATATTTTATGAGACTACATAAACTGGCTATAAATTGACCCTTTTAAAAAGAGGTGACTTGTTCTAAATATAATTAATATTTGTTTGCTCATACCATAAAAGCCAACACTGGACACTTTGAAATTATACTAGAACTCTTCTGACTTTGGGCACAAATATACAACCCCCCCCCCCCCCCCCCCCCCACACAGTGAAAATGTTTTTAAACTGACACATGGAAACATCCGATCGCTCAGTTTGACCTCTGACCTGCTGCTGGCTCTGCTCCTCCAGGTTCAGTTTGACCTCCAGGGACTGTCTGGCCTCCAGAAAGGCCTTCCGATGCTTGCGGTCAGCCATATAGTACGACATGACGCCCACAGTGATGGCACAGACATAGATCACTATGTTGGCTAGTAGCTGGAACAAAATAATGTAACAGTTAGGGTCCATCATTTAATGAACACATGCACATTGAGGGTATAATAGGACACTACAGCAATTTGGAGGAGTCTGGCTACAATGCTTCCATGTTATGTTATGTCTTCTCATAATAATGAGGTAAACAGAAGGAAAGAATTACATTTACACTGACTGCCGTTTTCCATGCTTGTAATTTGGGCAAATACACGTGCAGGAGGAAATTGGCAAGAACAAATAAAAAAGCCTTTATGAATCTGTATGTGTAGACCCAATGGATTCACTTTATTTTAAGCAGCCACCAACAGACTATATAGTTGGTCCCTTCTTCTCTTGAATCCTTGCTGGTATGTGTGTGTTGCTGAGGTTTGTCTGAAAAACAACTCGTTTTGAACGTTTATATTTGGCCGTTGCCCTAATTACACATCTGAGATGAAGCTGTAGCAAACTATAACTTTTTTCTTTTGTAAATCTGAACCACCTTGATATTACATCCTTTACCACACGCCCTGATGAAAGCTCAGTGTTTCCCACACAATTTGATTCTTATTTGTGGGGGCACCGCACCCCCGCCCCCCCAATGTTCTTGTTGCTCTGTGTTGCGTTGTTAATTAGTGAAACACACCGGAGTTGAGGATCTGTGGGATTTATTCTCCCAAAAATATAATTTACAATTTAGGCATTTAGCAGACGCCTTATTCCAAAGTGATTTACATTGACCAATTACAGGGACATTCTCCCCGGAGTAACCGAGGGCTAAGTGCCTTGCTCAAGGGCACACTATTAGTGATGTTCCAGGCAGGATTTGAACTCGCAACCTTCCGATCATCAGCCCACCTCACTTTCCATTAGACCACCACAAATAAATCAATGTATGGGAAACACTGAAGCTTCACCTTCATTCAAGTACACATCTATACATCTATTGGCAGATTGCCTGGTCCTGAAGCTCCTGCTTGCTGAGGTGTTCCTGTAGCGGACTGTCCTCACAGTATATGAAACCAGGAAATGATTACAGGTGTCATGCTTCAGACAACACAGCAGCATCAGGACAGTGTTGTTATCTACAGGAAGTCATGTTAGGGTGAGCACATTAGCATCTGACACAACTTCAGTATATAAGAAACCTTTTACTCTGATGGAGGACATTGTATCGAGTTTGTGTCTTTTTTTTGCTTTAGTAGTAAATACCCTTACCCTTAGAGAACTATCATGTGGCTCTATGCAATTACAATGTTTATACAGATGATTTGAAGAAATCATGCATGTAGGTTGTGAAGTCTCACAGCTTAAATATGGAAAAACCTGTTTAACAAGTTACTCTGAAGATTAGACACAAAGCAGTACTCAGAGTAGCTGCAGATTATTTTATTTGAATTTTTTCTTACTGCATAAGCAAGCTATTTTATGAAATGGGTAATTCAGCTTTCAGTTATGTTGACATAGTTCAGTAACGTCTATTTCAAGTTACATTATGGTAAGTATAGTCAGGACCACACAGTTATAAGATAAGACATCATACAACTTAAAGGTGGGGTAGGTAAGTTTGAGAAACCGGCTCGAGATGCACTTTTTGTTATATTCCATGGAATGCTCTTAACATCCTGATAGCAATGAATATCTTAAGAAGAAAAAAAAAAAAAAGTCATCTGTGGAAGCCGTAGTACTCTAAAAAGCACGACCAATCATTTTAGCCGGCCCGGCTAAAGTAACTGGATGGCCTACCTGCCTGTCAGCCTTCCATCTGTGCACAAACTTATCTTGTGCCCTCATTGGTCATGTGCGCGTTCGTGTGTGTTGGAGGAGGGGCTCTGTAAGGAAGTGGCAGATTTCTTCCGGCTGTGTATTTTCAAATTTCTCCAAAATTACCTACCCCACCTTTAAGCTCTTTACTTTATTTAAAAGGGGTGTGCATGACATGACCCACAGTTGGTTTTGACATTAGCTATCATGAGTATTTTCTTGCCCTTAACTACAGTGGTACCATTTGGACTTTTCATTCAAATGTCATAAACCCAGTTTGACAAACACATATCCAGTACCAAGATATTTATGGAGTGAGATACTTTTACTTTTTTCTAAAGAGCGTATTACTGCTAACTGTATGTGCTGTTAGGTAGTTGGCTAAGTTAGCGATGCAACCCTATCAGATGACTCAACCACAGGGGTTTCAAGAGCCAAATTCAGCAAGAATCAGTACATGTTTTTTTACCCTCATTACTGAGTCGTCAAAATTGCCTGTCAGTCAGCTAATAGCAATGCCAGTTGCATGTCGATGGACGTTACGCGTATTCAGCGCTATTGGCTCTCAACTTCAACAACGGTCCAACCCATTATACATCCATGGTCATAGCTTCCTTTGTTACAGGAATCAAGTATGTAGAACATTGAGTGGTGGCGGCGCAGGAATGAGTCCTATAACCCCGGAAATTACTTTGAGTTTTACCACTTACAGTTCACTCGTTTCGAAAGTCTTTGTGGTTAGAAAACTGAAATAAGCTATATAAGATATTTTAATTTTTTGTTGTAAAACATAAATACGCATGAAATACTCCACTGGTGAATCTTCTGTGTCTTAAAATTGGTGACTGCTAACAAGTGACTACATAAACTACTAAACATTATCAGGTCAACACGTGTCTACCTTTAGGTTAGCTGTGGTGATGAGCAACCATGTGACCGTGATGTATTTTGTTTGTCATTTACGCTTTAAAAATCACAAAGTGGTGTTAATATGAGGAGATTATCCTGCTGAACAAAACGTGGTAATTATTAGTGTTTTTTTGCACCATACTGGAATCCAATGGAGAAATCCCATTGCTTTCTGTCCAGGCAGCCCTTGCGATGCTAACTTCAAAAGCTAAAAAAAGACGTCACCTCAGCACCACTCTTTAGCACTTTGCTAGCTGCATCATGGGAAGTTCCCATCAAATTAAGCTCCTTTATTTCTCCCTGTGGTACATGAATGAGCGTATGTAAGTTTGGGAGGTTTTTGGTTGATAAGCAGTTTTTGTGGTGGTTTTCACAGTAGAAGTAGTTCCATTTGCAGAGGCATAATAGCTATCAAGATGGTGAAAATGGAAGCTCTCCAAAAGTGAAGCCAAACATCTCGATGGGCCACTGCTGCAGTTTAGGTCACCCCGCCCACTCCAAATGCAATGATTGATAAATAGGATTCATTAGTGAACCTAATTTTTACAATTGTTTTAATTTGTATCGAATTTGAGTCCAGACTTCTCTTCATAGAAGAAAATGTGGCAGACATTGAGCCAAAGCAACAGCAAAAAACTGGAATATAAACAGCTCTGTGAATATTTGGGCTTTTAACATTTTAAACAGCCCATGAATTGTGCAATTCACAGCATTCTGCATCAAAATGTGCATCTTCTTATCCATGTCGGTAATTCAATGCTTATATTATGCACACATGGTTTGTGCAGCGAGAAAAAAGGTGGACTTCTTCCAGTCTGCACTCCTTGCATATTCATTAACCTTAACTACTGAGCTGATTAAAAGCATACACCGAGGATCTCCTTTCCAAATATCTGTTACGCCAATATTATTACACCCAATCAACACCTGATGTAAACTTGTATAAGGCACATATGTTCCATATATTAGCAACGTACTTAGTATTTCATTATTTACGAGCATGTCATTTCCCTCACCAACTTTCCTACCTGTCGCTTTTGATATCATAATATCAAATAAAGGCAAAATGTCATTATAAAATGACTTGTCAAACAAATCAATGTTGATAATTCCTAGAGTTGGGTATCAAAAAACTATTAGTCCATCCTAAATGTGAAACTTTTTCTACTGTATTCCAACTTCTTGATGAGTGGAGGTCTCGCTACATGAGATCACACCAGTAAAAGCATTCAGGACAACCAATTACTGTCTCTCCACACCACCTCCCTTCCTCCCATCCCACTCTTACCTGTCTGCCGAGTGCGGCACCCTGGATGTGCTCCTGCTGCTGCTGGGCGATGGTGACGCCTAGAACCAGGGTGTGGACCCCGCAGGACACAGTGGTGATGAGCACGATGGGTGTCAGCCTCAAAGGCAGAGTCAGGAAAAAAGAGAAGCTGAAGAAAGCCTGCCAGCCCACCGTGTCACTGGCCTGGTGGAAGCGGGCATAGTTCAGTCCCAGGTAGCAGAATATCTGAGCCGCGATGAGCACCCACAGGGCGTAGGGCACCACCCGCCTCGATATGCGGTCTGGAAGCAGCCCAAAGCGGCACAGCACGTAGAGGACAATATCGGCCGCCAGTCCCAATGATGCCACCAGAACAGAAGCCAGCTTGTCAGTGGTGTAGACCACCGCACACATGACGATGATGTAGCTGTCAAAGAGGGCGGCAAAGACGACCAGCACCAGCAGGGTTTCGTGTCTCTGCCGTCTGAAGTAGGTCTGGTAGAGGTTCTCCAGAGACTCAGGTGCAAAGGTGAGGCGCATGAACCGCGGCAGGCAGAGGCAGCATCCTGAGCTCCGAACCGTGACCTCATGGGTTCGCCCAACCGCCTGCCCGGGGTCAGAGGGCAGCGTCACAGAGCAGTCTGCAGAATACTCCGCAGAGTACTCGGGCTCGGAAAAGGCTCGGTTCCTAGGCATGGTGCACATTCAAACCGTGCTTCCTTCAATCAAAAAATGGAAACCTGTTTGTCTTAGGACGAACGCTGAGAAATCTCATATATTCATCATATGCATGTTTCTCTTCTGCTAATGAACCGAAGTATCCCCCTGAGGTACCACATATGTGCCATGAATCACAGTAGTGTGTTGATTGTCAGGACCCGTACATCGGAAAGAAGTCTTCTTACATAGCTACGTCTGTGGTCACTCCTTCCAGCGCTCTCAGTTGACTCAGTTAGTCCTGTGTCATATGCACACATCCAGTACGCCTACTCATTTTTGCAGCAACGTGATCCTAATAATGTGCACCTCTTGTTTCCTCATTCAGCTTTATAACTATGAACGTTTCACCAGCCCCTTTCCACCTTTGTACAAGGCAGCTGTGCAGCATGTAAGAGTTGTTGATTTCATTAGAATCGGATTGAATGTGTTGCTGTTTCTACGACTCCCTCTGTCTCCATCATTCCTCTGTTTTGGACTGTTTATTGCATTTTGGCCTTCCATAGTCCCTCTTCACATGGCCTGTATTAAAGAGAACAAATAAGGAATACATTCACCATAATCTCTCAACAAACAGAGGCATATGTTTAGAATTCAACAGCAGCTGATGATCAGGTACAGAGCAGTCTGATCCCTGCAGCTGGCCCTTCTTCTCTGCAGAGACACAGTCACGCCAGCATCCATGGCAAAATCTGCTCTGCTGTTTATTTTCATATTTTAATGGCGTGTGTGGCAGCTGGCAGAAAGAAATACATTAAAAACACACGTTTGGAGCTGGCATGTGTCATATGTATGCGGAATTGAATATGTTTCCTTATATTAGCAGCTTTCCCTGGGTCTGTCACAGGGACCGGGCTCTGTGCTGCGGGCCTACCTAGCTACATGTTGCGCTATGTTGAATACACAGGCTGTGAAAACACTTCACTGTCCGCATACATCATGTTCACTTCCACAATAAGCTCATTTCCTGAGCTGTCTCCAATGCCACTGACTTATCCGACAAACCTGTTTTAATGCTTGCCTTAAGCCTTAAATTGTGTAGGCTATATTTGACTATTAATGATGTGATTATGTTTAATATTTACTTCGGCTTGTAGTTGTCCAATAACAATGTTTCTAATGGTGGTGTCTAATTTCATTCACCTGACATGCTGTACGGGGATAATGTGTCCCCGTTCTTCCAGATGCTGTGAGAGCCATGTCCATTATCTACAGGCTGCTGATGCTCACCATGTGAAGCCAGATGTCGTCTCCTTTGGGTGCTGACGGTGGTTCCCTCGTGCAGCGATGATTCCCTCAGTCCTCCCGAAAAAAGCAGCCAGGTTTACATAAATGAAATAGTCTTGAAGAAATAATAAAAAAACAGGCTTTTAAAAAGTCGCCTCGACGTGTACACCGAGCCCCGCTTCTGTCCTGGGTGTTTTCCGCAAAAGAAACCGCTTCGCCGTCTAGCTACAAGCATTTCAAGCACCACTTCCGGTCACTTTCAAAATAAGACAAATTAGCAGTTTTACTTTTTTTATGAGTAAATTATTTTAAAAAAACATGTACTGATCAATATTAATGTATTTAAAAGTGAATCAGTTGCTTCGAATCGCATTTTAATGTATAAGGCTCTTTTATATAACATATCAATTTGGATAAGTAGACTAATTGAGATGAAAACGAAAGTTATCATCATAATTGAAATAAAAACAAATATTTCTGAAAAACTAGAGTCATGCTTTGTAACATAATCTGTTAGCATTAAACATTATTATTGGATACTGTTGTTAGGTTAATTACAATCATGCATAAGTTCTATGTTCCTGGAATTTAAATGAGAATAGTTTTGGTGATCCCAACATTTTGGCAGAGTTGAGCATAAACATTAATTCTTGATCTTGAAAATGGAAATCATACAAAAAAACTGATCACAATAGTTGCCTACTAGCCTTGCATCTTTTAATGCAAAAATGTTTATTTTCACTTTAAATCCACAGTAAACACACTCAACAATGGCTGCATGAAAAAAGGCTGGGATAATCTCAAAGACCAAACAAGCTTTTACAGAAAGCTTGGAAGGATGTCATATATTAGACACTTCTGTAGATTTTAAATTCCACTCTATGTCATGCTTTTATTTTGAAAGTAAATATCTAAGCCCGTTGTTTACTTCAGCTTCTTTTGTAACTAACTTGACAGGATGTCCACATCTCCCTTTAAACATCAATGGACCACATTCCGTGAATTGTCAATACTACTTGAATGAATAAGCTTCACCTAATATGCGTTGTTTTATTAAAGGTCCTATGTCATGCTTTTCCTGTTATAACCCGTCCCCTTGTGTGTTATGAAGGTTTTTATGAATGTAAACGGTCCTGTAAGTCACAAACCCTCGAAGTACACCCTGTAGCGAGTAAAACTCTAAAACAGAAAATACCTGTCTATGCTGCCCCAGAACGCCTAGTTGGAGATTTATCTTTTTCCATTGTTTTCTTCCTGGGTACAGTGACGTGCCCATACCCAAATGGACCCATTGGTCCAAATCCGTGGAGCCGTTACGTTACTCGGATTTGGACCAATGGGTCCATTTGGGTATGGGCACTTCACTGTACCCCTCTATCTTATAAAACATACAATTGATATGCTCTCCTCAAAGCTAGCAAATTCAAACAGACAAAAACGGTTAATCTTGACGACTATTGTAAAACAACAATTAATTTTAACTCTAATGCACCAAGTAAAATGTAAAATATGGTTGCTCTATGCTGTTTCAGTTCTCGGCTAAAATGGCTAACTGCACTAGCAAACAACATTAATAATACTTATCTTTGCTTTGACAAAGATTAGTCTTGGTCTTCAACCTCCTAAACAGCATTATTGACCTACCAAGATCGAAAGTCCTGTCAGTACTGTTGCACAATTTAATGAGCAGTACATGGGGATAGATTCTAGAAACATGTTAAACATCAGCAAAGTACAGCTGTGCAGGGCCTTTTTAATGATGAACTATTAGTAGAGAATAACGAGTAATGAATATACTTTATAGGGATCCTATTAATATCTAATAATAAAAATAATGAAATTCAATAACATGCTTTAACCACCAGGTGTCCCTTTCTATCAGCTGTGCACCTTTATGGTGTAAATACAGCCTTTCTACCAATTGGATCAAATATAAAAGTCAGCCGAATTAGTGTTGATACTGCGAGGAGACGTATTGTGTGAAGAGAAATGTAAGATGTTGTTTAATTGCTGATATATTTATGATCCACGTCATGTTTTCAGTGTTGGCGGCAATTCCTCATGTTTGTCTAGAAGTCTTCTGATCAGGGCTCTATAAATAGAGAACTACGGTAGATATGTAATATTTAATGCAGCCGAACCGTGTATTACAATGCCGTTATGTGATGACTTTCAAAGAGAAAAACAAACACACTCGGAATAAAGTATTATTTTATTTTTAAAAAATGTTTTCGGTCTGTTTCCGGTATTTGTTTTATGACGATGTGATGTGAGATGACCACCTTGGTAACAATGAAAACGTTGTATAAACACAATTTCCTGAAGTAATCTTCATAACAACTAGCAAACTAAAGATCATGTACATCCACTGCACACATAATCTGAAATAAAAACTAATATTTCTCGCATCAAATGACATCAAAACGCATTTTAATGGCCAAACTAACTTTAAAATAGGCATTTTCCACCGAGAATTAAAAAAA
>NW_011342696.1:0-2108 GCF_000735185.1 Notothenia coriiceps | reverse complement strand
AAAGGAACTACAGCACGGTCCCATGACTTCACCTCGACACTGCCTATTGATTCGTATTCACCAACACGATTTTGCATTTTTTTCGTGTCAATAGAACGATTTTAAATGTAGTATATTTTGTGCCTGCACCACGTCTTTTTTCTGGTAGGGTCTTGGAAGACCAGAAGCTGTGTAGTTCATAAAAACATTTTCTTACTCTATATCTTACCCTAAGCCTAACCCTTTTATTTTAAATTGTATAATGTCGGAGATGTTTTGTCGTCCGCGAGGAAAATAAATGGGGCTCAGAGCCTCAGAATACTGAAATCTGTATTTTTTTCCTTCTAATTAGTTATTATTTGGTGCAGGCACGAAACATACTACCAATAGAAATACATTGTAATCTGTATTTTTTTGTATCTCTTTTTCCTTCAAATTTTTTATTATTTACATTGCTTTTAAAATCGTTCCGTGTGACACGAAAACAATTCGAAAATCGTGTTGGTGAACACGAATCAATAGATACATTTCGTGACTATAACACGAAATGCCGTGAGACTGTGTTGGTAGATCACACATTTTCAATGGTTAGGTTCGAGACACCTTTTATTTAAAGTTTTATATAAATGTTTTCTGTACAAATTATCCATTAAAACCTGTTGATACCCTGTTTGACACTCTTTTTATTCGTAAATGTCCAAATAATGTTATATTTTACATTTAAAAAACACTTATTCAAAGGTTTCTTTTTACTTCCTTTTTAATAAACACATCTTCAACAGCTTTCCATTTAAAGTTTTAAAACCGATTTAATAATAACAAAGAAATTCAGTGGTCCCGGTTGTTTAGTGGATTATAACAACTGTAAGTGTTTGTGATGAATTATCTGAAGTTTAAATGTTTTTTTAAACCTCTGAGACAAAGAGGATCATAAAGACTGAGAGCTGCAGTCTTCATGATCTTCACTGTTTTATTCACAACACGGATGCTAACTACAGCTAGCTGCTAAAGCTACACACTACTGTTTGCACTGATGAATTATTAGAATTATAAAATAATAACTTTCAACTTGAAGGCACTGTCTGACATTTGACTAAATCCTCTCTTCTTCTTTCACTTTAGATATTATTAATGTCATCTCTGTGTCCAGGACTGCTAGTTTAGCTTAGCCTAGTTTAGCACTTAGACGGTAGCAAGGGAAACTGCCAGTGTTTGATACTAAAATGTTTTGTTCAGCAGAATAATCTCACATACTAACACCACCAGAAATCTAATGTTGGGCTATAAAGGAACTACAGCACGGTCACATGACTTCACGTCACCACCGCTAAGCTAAAGGTGGCTAATGTTGGGCTATAAAGGAACTACAGCACGGTCCCATGACTTCACCTCGACACTGCTAAGCTAAAGGTGGCTAATGTTGGGCTATAAAGGAACTACAGCACGGTCACATGACTTCACGTCAACACCGCTAAGCTAAAGGAGGCTAATGTTGGGCAGAAAGGAACTACAGCACGGTCACATGACGTTCACGTCACCACCTGCTAAGCTAAAGGTGGCTAATGTTGGGCTATAAAGGAACTACAGCACGGTCACATGACTTCACGTCAACACCGCTAAGCTAAAGGAGGCTAATGTTGGGCAGGGCTGCCAACACTCACGCATTGAGCGTGAGAGTCACGCAATTAACCCATATCTCACGCACTCACGCCACACTTGCCTTTCCTCACGCTAAGTTTTCGTCCAAAAATAAATGTATATAAAAATAAAGGGAAGGAACAGCAAACCGAGCGGTCTACGAAATGAGACGGTCTTCTGGCTTAGTTCAGTAAAGTTGGAACGATATTGGGAGATTCTGATTTCACGGATCAATAACTAATGAACAACGTGCGTCAGACACAAATGACGTCTCCTAAGTATGGTAGTAAGGTTGACAACGAACTACAATCACATTTTGTTAATTAAAAAAAGCCAATACGCGCCGTCCTCCGAGCTGGACACATTACATTGGTCTCTATCTGCAGCCGGAGAAGAAACGAGTGCTCAGGGACCGTCTGCAAAGTGCAACTCCGAAAAAAGAGAATACAATAATATTCAATCACTATTATACAGCTTATTACTACCAAACT
>NW_011342695.1:0-4397 GCF_000735185.1 Notothenia coriiceps | reverse complement strand
GGGCGTGGTCGACAATCACAGGAGTGGGAGACACACAAGGAAGGGAGGTCAGAGTATCTGAAACGAGAGGAAAGATTACTATTCAAAATTAAAGGGGAAAATCACGAGACAAAGGCAAAAAAAACACTTCACTTAACTAACATAATTTGCGAGAGATGACAGGATATCTTAAAAAGTATAATTTGTAAGTCAAATACTCATTTATTTTTGTGTAATCAACTTAAATAATAGTAATAATTTAAGACAAAATTAACTGTTGGATTTTTAAGCATTGATTTTGGTATGTCCAACTCAAACAATTACTTTGGTGATATTTTGAGATTTTATTAAGGTAATAGCTTTTTATTATTGTAATATCTACAAAGCCACTGATTTCGTTTTTAGAGTGTGTGCTATATGTGCAATATATATAGATGCCGTTAATAACTGTGTAATATATACCTGGCTGCTAAGTCCTAAGACCTGTTACAGAATGTGCATTTTTTTTAGATTATGTAACTTTTTATTATATTTTGTATTATATCAGAACTTAGTACTTTTTTTAATGCATGTCATATATTTAACATATGTAACATTAAGCTGTCTATGGCTCTTTTTCCTGCTGTAACTACGCAAATTTCCCCTCCGTGGGACTCATAAAGGTATTCTGATTATGATCTCATGAGAGGGGTCGAATGAGGCACGTTTGAAGCCTTGGATTGCTCTATCTCACATATTGGCTGTGTGGCTGTGTGTGTGTGTGTGTGTGTGTGTGTGTGTGTGTGTGTGTGTGTGTGTGTGTGTGTGTGTGTGTGTGTGTGTGTGTGTGTGTGGTGTGTGTGTGTGTGTGTGTGTGTGTGTGTGTGTGTGTGTGTGTGTGTGTGTGTGTGTGTGTGTGTGTGCGCGCGCATCTCGTAAACATTATCCACCTCTTCGATCTTACTTCAAAACCCACTATTTCTTATTTACACTTTCCTAAACCCCCTGGGGGTAGTCTAATTATTTCCTGAGCTTTCTTGAAGGAAGGCTATCTGTCCTGGGGATACAGCGAACACAGACATTCATATGAAGCTGAAAGAAAAAGCTCCCATGTGTCCGGGCAGAATAGGATCAGGCTCAGCGGTGTTTTCTGCCTCAGCTGATCCCCGCTCTCTGCAGCCTTATCTCCCCGCCCGCACCTCGCCAAATCTCCAACCCCAGCCATACCTAGAGGCAAGGCAGCCGGCACTAACGCTGCACACCATTCGACAACGGTTTCCTAGCAACCTCCTCTGCTTCCTGCTGAATAAAAATCTGTTTCTGCGGCTATCCATTATGGTGGCTGGGCTCTAAATTGTGTGGTTAACTGTTACAGGTGTAGAGTGGCTGAGGGAACTCTCACTGTTAATGTGCCTGAATAACGTTTTAACCCCCAGTATGAGAGTCCGTTCAGAGGGTTTCTTAGATCTCTCTATAGTGGAGTAAAATTATAATTATAATTACCTATAAGCACATTTTAAGTGTTATATGGGTAGGGTAGTATGGTTGGAAACTGATGAAGGAAATAACCCTTTTGGCAAAAACACTGTTGGCTTTTGATAAATATCAGGCCTATAAATACCGTCAGCTACAACACAATGATAAATATATTTGACAAAATAACCTTTCTAGGCATCAATACCACTGAAAATAAAACAAAAAATACTATTATTAGATCAGCTTATTTAAATGAGTTCAGATCATTTAAACGATAGCCATTTGAGGTAGTAAAAGTATACATATAGATTGTACCACGGCTACCAAGGGAAATACAATCAACATTTGTCAAATTTCTATAAAACATCATCCTCTAGCTACTGGCCATGTAAGTTACAAATGTGCTTGTAGAGAGCAGAGGAGTAGTGAGATGTTGTTCGGATGGTTTGCTGATTCAGAATTGCTCTCCTATAACATTGTCTGACTGAGAGATTTCCTCTTCTTTATTCCACACATTCGTTTTGCTTGTCCAACCCTGGCAGCGTGTCTGGCTCCACACCTCCACATGTTTATACATTTCAAACCTCTTTCTGACCCGTTGGTAAAGGTGACATCCTACATTAACACATGTTTTTTATTAAATAAAGCCGTAAACAGAGATTTCTTTTTATTATTGAATTGGAAAGATGTGTTGACGTTCTTGCATGAACAACTATGTTATGCTATGACCAACTATGTTACAACTATGTTAACTATATTAACAAGTATGGATGATATTTGACAAGAAAAATACATAAAACGAATTACACTTTTAAATACAATAAGTACATACATAAATAATAATGAATAACTGTTAACATGAATTATAATAATTACCAATCATCCAAAAAGTACACAAGCATTTTCATTGTAGTATAGGTGTGAAAATCCTTTTTGTTCAACAAAAGATATTTTATTAATAAGATGATGCTTTATGCTTTTAGCTTTATGCCAACAGAAAAGATGCCAAGATTAAAGTAAATTCAAGATTAATTTGAGATCATATCGTTATTTGTGACCCATTTTAGTTTGATGTGGAGAGGTACAACGTTCCCTCAACCCATAAAAAACTAAAACATCTTTGTCATCGATTCTAGCCTAGCTACTGACTTATCTTGAACTTTGGTGCAGTTACATGCAACCACTCAAATGTTCTTTGGGGTGAGACCCCTTTCATCAAGCTTATAGGAAGCAAGCAGAGCCGCATCAAAGTAGGAGGTGTGTGTTTGAGTTTCAGCCATAAACTGTGTCAGAGAGTTTTTGTTCTTTTTACCTGTACACATTCTCAAAATCACTAGTAAATAAACACTACCCACACATGGATCTAACAACATTTCAGATCAATGAAAGAGGTGTTACAAATGTTGTAAAAGATTTATGTTGTGAGTATTGAAATATTGAGACAAATGATAACTGGAACCAAATAAATAAACATTAACGCTTTAGTTAGGCACAACAAATGTATATGAAAACATAGGCATTGAGAAATTAGTCAATATTTAACTAAATGAATATTCACACAGATAAGCAATGAAATGGTAAAGAGCACATTTAAGTACATCACTTAAACTTCTCAAGTAGTGATGGAGAGTTTGGCAGAGAGTGCTTGGTGTGTGGGGCCGGGCTAATTGCTGGTAATTAACACAGCGATATTCAGGAGCATCTTTGAGGAGGAATCTCTGGGACGATGCATGGAGCCGAGCTGCAGCAGCTTCTATTCATCAAAGCTCTGCAAAGTCACTGCAGGCTGTTGGCTCCCTTACAAAATACTTTCCAAAGTACTTTTTTCATCCCTTGACTTTTTGGAGCACTTGCGAGGGAGGGTTGCCTCTGCTTTGTGTAACGGGGAATCAGTAGCTTTAGTGTGAGCGATAGATGGGGAAATGTAATCCTGGTGTCTGGTTTGTCGGGGAGCCAGTGAGCATGATTTACGAAATCTGAGCTTCTGAACTGTTGGCCTCTGAGATAACTGGATGTGTGTGAGAGTGAATTTACAGCCCTGGGAAGCCTATAGATTTCACGTCTGGACTCTAAACTCTGACCCCGCTGACCCGCTCTGTAGAGAGGAACACACCATAACACACGTGTTGAATATGGAAAAATCTGATTGTTTCATTTCATTTGAGGCAGTAAAATATCCACATGAACACCAGAGAAGCAACCAGTAATATTTTTCTGGCACAAAGAGATATTTCATATCAGCAGGGGTTTGCAAATGTTGCTCTTTAATCCTGGTTTCGATTATCTGAACAATGTCTAACCGTACTTTTTACCTTTTATAGAACCAACTGTATTTTGTGCCAATATTTTCTTATGGTGAAGTTTTTGTTTTGCATTTTGGTCATAACAAATGTGGGTTTCTTCATTTGAAGGCTTTTTTTTGTTTCGGAAGTGAAAAGGTCCACTGGGCAGTGTAAATACTTCATGATAAACTAACAAATATTCAGTTATTTTGGTTGTTTAGCAGCTGGCTGATAAGGACACAAGATTTGTTATTGCTTCATTTTATGTGTTGTTTGATTTTGTAGTTTTGAGTGTTACAGGCAGGGGTGTCCAAACTTTTTTCACCGAGGGCCACATGCAGAAAAATATACGAAGGTCTGGGCCCCTCACTAGAGGTGAGGTATATTGCCTAATAAGTTAAAGTGCACATATCATGCTATTTTTAGGCAATAGCATAGGTCTCAGATATTTAAAAATATATAAAAAATATGTCTATGAAGTGTTTAGCTCAAAATACCAAACAGATCACCCATTCTAGCCATGCCTCATATCCCTCTATTTCACTTCCTGTTTCAAAAGTGCTGATTTTGGGTAGAAAGCTTTAAAAAAAAATTAATAAAAAAAAGAAGGAGGGGGCTGAGCTCATGCGGGACCCGGCAGCTACTGTCTAAACCAGTGGTCGCCAACAAGTCGATCGCGAT
>NW_011342694.1:0-3247 GCF_000735185.1 Notothenia coriiceps | reverse complement strand
CGTGGAGGGACCACCGATCAGCAGTAAGTCCCCGATACAATGTGTTGTTGCTGGCTCTGGCATCCGCCAAGCGAGTCAGTGACATTCATGCGCTCTCTGCGGATCCTTCATGCACTCAGTTTGCCCTGGGGCAAGCAAGATCGTTGCTGAAACCTAACCCTGCTTTTGTGCCTAAGGTGGTTGGCTCATTCTCCCCCGTTGACCTTGCGGCATTTTCTTCGCCGTTATATTCTTCTGAAGAACAGCGTGTCCAGTTTGTGCCCTGTTGAGTACTGGTGTTTTTTTTCTCTAAATAAGCATGTCTGGCAATAGGGGAGTCTCCATATCCCATAGTGAGACATCGAAGCGAATGTTGTGAATGAGAACTTTAGGTTACTAGCGTAACCCCGGTTCTCAGAGTAAGATGTGTGAGATGGTGTAATGAAATTGATGCTTCTGAGGTATACGCGGGGAGGCACATCCCATAGTGAGACATCTCACTCATGTTACTCTGAGAACCGGGGTTACGCTAGTAAGCTATAGTTTCTCCTGGTAAAAAACAAGGTTTCCAACTAACCCGGTGCCAAAAACTTCCTTCAAAATAAAAGCATAAAGAATGACTTCAACTAAAATAATTAAGATAAATAATGATTAATTTACCATAACAAAAACAGCTAGAAAATAAATGTTTAATTATAAAATAACATAAACCAATATATAGCTCCAGCACTACCTGTATTTATAAAAACATGTATCCAGGTAAAGAACATTTCTAGCTTCTCCACCTCTCTTCCAGGATGCAAGTGTGGCGTTTATCATCTCGGGGGCGCTCCATGTGTACCAGCGTATGATAGACCGCGAGGAGGAGTCTCTGCTGTTTGTCTCCCACCCGGGAGAGATGGTGGGTCACCTGGCCGTCCTCACGGGGGAACCCCTCATCTTCACCGTCCGAGCCCACAGAGACTGCACCTTCCTCTCCATATCGAAGGCCCACTTCTATGAGTAAGATCACGCTTTTCTACTATGCTGCTACGGACAGTTAATAGCACTACTGTATTTATTTGTACTGTTCTAATATGTTTAGATTCATCCAATTAGAAGTCGAGTCTACTAGACTAGACATACCAACATGACTGTTATTTTTAATATATTTACTGTTTTATTTATACCTTTTAATGGGTGTATATGTATGAGTATGCACCGAAAAACTGAAACGTGGACTTTAGTTAAATGTATTATGTCAACACATTTCACAAAACTGTATGAGGTTCGTTGAAAGCAATCAAATTGAGTTCAAATACAAATATTAGCTTCAAATTAATATTATTGATTTCAACTAACCTAATACAGTGATGTGGAATTAGTTAACCTGTTGAGCCCAATTGAGACGCAACATCTTGCAAGAAACAGCGTCTCAGGGCTTCTTAACATTTAACAACCTATTAATGATGCATACCCACTTAACGGGAAGAAACTCAGCTAACTGACGATATTAACCATTTTTACCTAAACGAAGCACAATTCCAACACCAAGCGTCTAAACCAGGCGTGGGGAACCTTTTTCCTCTCAAGGGCCATTTCAATTTTTACAACATCCTCTGAGGGTCGTACAAATGATTAAACTCAACCTTTGCTAAAAAAAAACTAAAATCAAAGCCCATTCATTTCGCCTTTCTTTCATGCAGTGCAAAGAAAAAGCAACCTTAATCCAGATATCTTTGTTTTATTTTCAATGTTTTTATGTTATGCTTTGGAGAGAGTGTGTAAAAGGCGTAAAACACAAAATGCAAACACTCACTATGACTCAAGCATGCTTGCAACAAAATCCCAAAAATATGGAAGTCAGCGTATGTCCTGCCACTACTAAAAGGAGGGGAGGCCACCTTATTAAATAATTATAGGCCCATCTCTAAATTGTCAGTTCTGGCCAAGGTTCTTGAAAGCCTAGTGAGTGAGCAGGTAGAGGTGTTTTTATATAACAATGACATCCTGTCTAAACATCAGTCAGGCTTCAGAAAGCAACATAGCACCATCACTGCCACAATGAAAGTGGTAAATGACATTACGAGTATTTCAGATAATAGGAAGAGTTGTGCAGCTCTATTTGTTAACCTATCCAAAGCTTTTGATACCGTCGATCATCACATCTTGAAGCAGAGGCTACTCAGTATTGGCATATCCAGCCATGCAGTGGGGTGGTTTGTGAACTACCTCTCTGATAGGTCCCAATGTGTTAAGTTCGATGGGCTGTCTACTGAATGATTAAACATCCCTAATGGTGCACCACAAGGTTCAGTTTTAGGTCCGCTATTATTCTCTATATATATCAACAGTTTAGGTGAAAATGTGAATGAAGCTACTTTACATTTTTATGCGGACGATACCGTTATGTACTGTGCAGGTCCCTCCATTAAGGAGGCTGTTGTTAAATTACAGGCTGTTTTTAACATTATTCAGACTCAGCTCTCTGAGCTTAAGCTTCTTTTAAATGTGGATAAAACCAAGGTAATGCTCTTTTCTAAAGCTAAAAAGACACCAGAGACTGCTTTGGATATTGTAACTACGCAAGGAATACAACTTGAAGTGGTTGCCTGTTACAAATTCTTGGGTATCTGGCTTGATGACTGTCTCACTTTTAAATTTCATGTAAATAACCTGCTTAAAAAGCCGAGGGTTAGGCTAGGTTTCTTTTACAGAAATAAGTCCTGTTTCTCACTTGAGGCCAGGAAAAGGCTAGTCACTGTGATATTTTTACCTGTGCTGGACTATGGTGATTTGTTATATATGAATGCACCTGCCAATTACCTGAGCAAGTTAGATGCTGCGTATCACAGTGCACTGAGATTTTTGACAAATTGTAAAGCACTTACGCATCACTGTACCCTGTATACCAAGGCGGTTTTGCCATCACTTACTGTACGGAGGCTCAGTCACTGGTACTTTTTCATTTACAAAGCCATGTTGGATAAAGTACCATCTTATATCTGCTCCCTGATCTCTCTGCGAATTGAAAGTACTTATTGCCTGAGATCGCATGCTGTGGTTTTATTAAATGTGCCAAGTGCTAGGACTGTGTTAGGGTAGAAAGCTTTTAGATGTGCAGCTCGACTAACTTGGAACAGTCTGCAAAAATAATGGAAAATTACCAATTCTGGTACCACGACATGTTTTTAAAGCTCGGTTGGATGCTACACAATCAGATGCTGTTGGTAGCCTGTACATGTGGATAGATGTAAATTGTAATCCCTGTACATTTTGCTGTATGATG
>NW_011342691.1:0-3810 GCF_000735185.1 Notothenia coriiceps | reverse complement strand
TGTGTCGTCCGTTGGCAGTTACGTCACACTGAAGTCACTTAAATAACCTGTGTGTGTAAAGTGTTAATATCTATTGGTGAGTAAAGTGAACGTCGGCCTCCTGCTCCGATTAATACGACATCTTCAGCGTTTAACATTCAGACAGTTAGAGACACTAATACTGCAGTTAGTACACGAGCAATTACGAGAAGAAATAAATCGATTTACAGAGAATTTAAACAGTTTTTGTTGTTTTTCTGATCCCTTTCTAAACAAATGAACTGACCGTGTGAATATCAGCGGTGGAAGATCCTTTACTTTAATAAAAGTACTAATACTACGATGTAGAAATACTCCATTACCAAATAAAACCTATTCACCCCGTGCCTCACTTTAGTGCTCCGGAAATAACAAGAGTCAACATGTGCGCATATTTTTACATTTTAAATAAAAAAGTCTGAAAATAAATGATTATTCTGCAGTTATTAGAAAGGACTCAGTAAGAGTGGAACGTGATTCATAAAATACAATATATATATATATATATGTCATTTAAGGACATCAGAGCATCTTTTTAAAGTGAGACACAGAGGTTAAATCCACCGAGCGGACATCAGGAAATATAAATTATAAATTAAATAATAGTTTTTTTGCATGTTTTTGCAGGAACAACAATCCTGTGTGTGTGTGTGTGTGTGTGTCTGTGTGTGTGTGTGTGTGTGTGTGTGTGTGTATATAGTCCCTACTCCCCTTGGTTTGTCTTCTCTGGTCCTGTCGGTCCTACATGTGTGGTGTATTTTGTCTCTGCCGGTTTCCAAGTGTTCCTTCTGTTTCTCTGCCACTTGTTTCCCACAGCCAATCTCTCCTTGTTGAGTTTTTTTGATTTGGTATCTTTGCATGGTTCCCCTTGTTTTTTGTGTGAAATCAGCTTTTTCTTAATTAAAGCTTGATTTTGGTTACGCGAACCTGCCCCCCTCTCTAACTGCGTTTGGGTCCAACCTTAATCCGTGACAAACAGCTGGCAATAAGGGTTTGGCATTTTGAGCACAGTGTTTTGTGTCCCTGACCAATAATTAACATTGTCCTGTGTGACTGCACAGGTGTTGCCTATTAGTCACTGTTGTAACTATGGAAACACCTTTTGAGTTTCATCAAAACAAAGTATGAGAGTATAATCTGAGAGGGATTCTTTTGTTTCTGTCCTGCAGACATTGTTTCAGTCTTGCACCAGGCAAGACTCACATCTCCCAAAGACAGACACACTGAGGCTAGTTTGTATCAATGATCCAAGTTAATGTTGGAGATGTAGTTCAGTCATGTGGATTTAAGTCCTGAGGCTGAAACATAACTTTTTTGGTACATTAGTAGCTATATTCTTTTAGCACAGATTGTTTGATCATCATTAACACCTTCAATCTACATGTAAGTGCTCAGGTTGCAGGTTTGGCGACATTACCACGGCGTGCTGCTCCAGCCGGTGGCAGTGCTCACAGTGGTACGAGTCCTGGCGGTACGGCAGGTGTTTGGACATCAGACCCAGGGCAGCGGTGGAGAACGCAGCACTGATGAGGTGCAGCACTAGCACAGCCTTCACCTGCAGATCAGAAAGTGTCATGTTCAATAATGTCACAAAACACAGTGATCTCCGATGCTGCATCTATCTACAGGCAGCACTCTGCAGCAGGCTTCACATTGGGCCTCCATTGGCCAGTAATAATGAGAACGCTGTATTTCATTTACTTTGCAATAAAAGACAATGATCCTAGAAATGGCAACACATAAGGGAACAGGGCTGGTTTTCCATTTGAACATCTTCCATCTTACACAACTATGAAAATCATTTTCACAGACAAACACATAATACAGTAACGCATTGTTGAAAACAATGTTTCAAATATGAAATGTTCTATGTTCAAAAGATAACAGATTGTAGAGTTATACAGGAATGTGTATGGAAATAGGTTAACATTTTAGCAGTTCCCACATATCGTGTAAATGTTCTTCCAAAGTGTTTTTGAAATGCCTGAAATAAGGTCTATAGTTAACACAAGCTGAAGAGATTTGCATGTTTTGTACTAAACATAAAATGCATCAGTAAATACCCTGCTGGTGAATGTCTGAAGCTTATGTTTGTCTTCAAAACAGTAGTTGCCAACAAGTGGCTAAAGGGGACCACTAAACATCATCATCCAAAACATTAGCCGCCTTTAGCTTAGCGGTTGTGATGTGCAGCCATGTGACCGTGACTAGCTCTTTGAAAGCCTAACATTAGCTTTGACGATTACGTTTACCTTTCAATAATCATAAAGTGGTGCTAATATGTGGAGATTATCCTGCTGAACAAAATGTCTAATGCTGCGTTCACATCGGACGCGATGCGATGTTTGGGGGCGGTGCGATTACATGTAAAGTCAATGTAGAGACGCGGAGAGAAGTAAATTCGCTCCGACGGCGCGCATGAAGCGGTTGATGTGAATTCCGCGGCGTGATTGAAGGGGGCTGCGATAAACGCTCCAGTTAAATTTGTTTAACTCGAGCGTGAAATTCGCGTGATGCAATCTTGCGGTAGCCAATCAGCGGTGAGGAACTCAGCCTGCCGTCACTGACGTTGAACCACAAAACCAAAACATCAGCCGTTAGCTGCACTCAGAGCTAAAAAAGTTAAACAAGTACAAACCACAGACTGTCTGTGTCATGGCGAATACAGTCGCTGGTTTATTTCTGTCTGTAGGCCGTTTAACATTTCGTTTTTCGTTCACCAATGTGCGAGGGTGATGACATCAGAGCATCGTCCTATGTGCCGGGGCTGAGCCCCGGACAGCCCTGGCCCAAACACACACCTCCCTGTGGTGTCATGTCAGTCAGAGTGTAAATATGGATGTCAGCGTCTTGGCGACCGGAACAATAACAACTGTTTAAATTCTGATTAGGATCAATGACTCATGAATCAAAGTGAGATCAAATGCTGTTGACAGCAGTGCACGATAATACACATCAGAATAATTGGTCAAAATTAAATGTGGGGGTCCCAACACGGTGGTTTCCGACACTCACACTCACACAGTTATGGCGCATTTCCACTACAGCGCGGAACTCGCTTTAAGCGTGCCGAGCCGTGTGGGGCCCGTTTTTGGTTGCGTTTCCACTTAGCGTAGTACCGGCTAGCGGGTACTATTTCACAGTTTTTCTGGCCCCATAAAATCGAGGCTCTTTCCGAGCCAACAACCAGGCTGAGTCGGGCTGAGTATGCTAAACTAGAGAGAGAATCGCTGGCAAGGGGGCTACAACTACAACAAAATGAACATATTTGACCGTGATTTATTTATAATACACGTTTGGAAATGATGCCGAAGTAACAACATACTGATACCGGTTAGTAAAAACCATGAATTAATGCTTTGACAATTCTACAGACAGACGGCAGGCGGAAAACCTTTTAAAATGCGTGTGTTCTAAATGGAGATTGGCTAAGCTAACGCACTATATGCTCCGACCGTCCACACTCACAACAACGGCCTACAGACATAAATGAACCAGCGACTGTATTCGCCATGACACAGACAGTCAGTGGTTTGTACTTGTTTAACTTTTGTCGAGTTTCTGAACCGATATGAGGAGCTGTGAGCTTGAGTGCTAACAGCTAACGGCTGATGTTTTTTTTCCGGGGTTCTCATTGAAGATGACGTCACGGCTCCGCCTGCAGTGCGTTACTATAGTTACTACCCCAGTTCCTAAACTGTAATGGAAATGCGCCATAAAGTGAGCCAGTCCTAACAAGGCCTAACGAGGCCTAGCCATACTGAGCGAGGCCGAGCGAGGCCGTGTAGTGGA
>NW_011342690.1:0-2963 GCF_000735185.1 Notothenia coriiceps | reverse complement strand
TTGTCAAAATCAGTTTTTGTATTGTTTATATAATAGCTGTTTTGAAAGATATCATGAAGCCTTGTTCCGATAAAAAAAACTAGAGCGTAGTTATTATGTAATTTTAACTTGAAACAGGTCACGGGAGACCCGAACACAACATAAGGATTAAAGGCTCAGAGACGTACACAGAATGAAAGATATAACATAATCACACCACACATGATCCATATCCTTCCTCCTTAAAAGTGTGTTCAAAGGATCGTCCCTGTTTTCAGAGAAGGCTGTTTGGCTGTCACATTAAAAAGCCTCTGCAGCAGATGATGACAAGCCTCTCTTCTCAACAGCCAACAATTTAGAAAATACTTTTGCAGAATTATCATATCTGCATTTTTTTGCCTTTGGAGCTCTTGGTTTGATTCAAAGTGTTTGTCGGTTCAGTTTTGCCTCTTCCCTAGTGCCATTATGAATATTGAGAGACACAGACTGTCAGAGAAGTAGATATTCAGACATTTCTTCATTTGTATCGGCTTGCTTCTCCTTCACTGCGTGTTGGACCCAGAAACCCCTCAACAAAAAACTGCTGTTTTCTTTCCTGGATCCAAAACAGCCGAACAAGCTCCTCATTCAAATCAGGACAGAGGAAGTCTACATAAAATGGCTGATAACCGTAACCAAAAAAAAGTTGTAGTACTTAAAGTTTAAGGTGAATTGATACTGATGCACCAGCACTTAAAATGGTCTTGTTTTTTCGAAGCATATGTACCTGCAGGTTTCTTACCCCCAGTTTCAACTGGGTCCGTCTGCGCCGTGTCACGGCTGCGCCGCGGGTTTGGTCTAGCGCCGTAACCCACCGGACGCGTCCCAGAAGCGTTTGAGAAGCGTAGCGTCGTGCGTGCAGGCTCGCAGTTTTGTTATTGATTCGGGTTTAATTCGGGTATTAATTAACTTTAAAACATTAATATGTAGTTGTTACCTTCCACTCCACAAACTTCAGCGACTAAAAACCAGGCCTTGTCCTTTCTGATGTTGTCCTTGGTGTAAGCATTGGTTACATCATATAAAATAGTGTGTTTTTCCACTTCCATGATGAAAACCTCGTCGTCCATTGTGCGTATCGTAGTGGAGGTAATGTGATGAAGGAGGGGGGTCTGCTAAATTAGTATATGTGGGGGATGGGCCTGGCCCGGATGCTCACCTTTCCACTTCCTGCGAGAGGGGGCTGCCTGCCCGACCTTACGTTACGGCTGCGCTGCAGCAAAAATAGGATTCATCCTAATTTTAGAGAAGCGCTGTGCCGAGCCGCTTCTGGGACGCGTCTGAGCCGCGTCTGAGCCGTAACGCAGCGCGTGTAGTGGAATAGCACCTATTGACTAGAGTGGCCGCGATCCTGACTACCGCCGTGGCGCCGCCGTGGCGCAGCCGTAACGCGGCGCAGCGCGGCGCAGACGGACCCGGTGGTAACTGGGGGTCAGTGTTGCTGAGTTTGTGTATTCATGATTGATTGCACTCAATGTAATTCACTTTTGATAAAAGAGTATGCTAAATGAAGTGTTGTGTAATGTAATGCGTGGACACCTGGTATCATACCTTTATGTTTGAGACATCGATGCATGGAGGAGTCCTAAATCTAGGAAATAACCTTTCACCACTTCCTGTTCCCTTGCCTTGAAGTAAAAAAACAATGTGTACACAGTTTTGGTTAGAAATGGTACAAAACTTTATTAAGAAAATCCAGGAGGATGCTGGACGGGCTAATCTCATGCATACACATCCATAAACAGACAGAAAGGTAGACAAAGAAAACGTTCACACACCACAGTCTTTGTATGGGGTTCCTAAATGTTGTTTGTTGCCATTAACATGTGGGTCATAATGTTTAAAACGAATATTCTCCCGACTCTCGCTAAGGTTGGAAGGGGGGAAGTAGGCCTACTTATTTTCGTTAAGGAAGGTTTCTTTTTTTCTGTGTTGAAATCTAATCCTAATGTTTTTTCTCGGATCTGCAGAGGCCTGCAGAAACTTTTATTCACAAGTCTTGAATAACATAACGGCTATAGATTCAAAAATTGTATTTCTTGATAGTTAGAAGACGGAAAATAAAGATTTGAAGAGGTTTTGTTCGATAAAATACCTCAGTAAATACCTCACTGTTGTATGTCTGAAGCTTCTTTGTGTCCACCACTTCATATCCGACACATCTTTAAACTAACCCTGAGGATTGCCTCACAAATCACACAATAGGCTGGATTTCTCTCTTCTTCTTCTTCTTCTTCTTCTTCTTCTTCTTTTTCAAACTACTTCTGTCTCTTTATGGAACACCATGAAGGATGGTTTTGTCAAAATGCATCGTCTCATCGTCAATTTTTGTGATTCATTTTATTTCCTTATCTGAGTCAGCTGAGCCGTATCTGGCCGTGCAACACTCACAGTGTCACATACTGTATGCAGAAGTATTATTTGAAGCAACACATTAAGTTGACGAAACACTCGAGTCAAATGTAATTAAAGTCAGATCGTGTCTTAGACGGGGCAGTGATATCATAAACCTGTTAATGTACGCATTTAAACACTTTTTCTTTTACCAGCTGTATTCACCTTGCAGGTGCAACTATGTGGCTTTTATCCCGGATAAAGCGTTTAAGTCATGAATGTTTAAAGTTTAACTTCTTCATATTTGACTAATATTAAAGTTCACTTTTCATTCAGGAAGTATGACGCTGCGCTGTCAGTATGCTTCTCCATGTTTGTGATTGGTCGAATGCTCCAAATACCACCCCTTTCATGTGAACGCGCACCTAACTAGACATGGCACGGCTGGCTTGAGCGATCCACTTGATAACCCGCGTCGTAGTACAGTTTAGTGAGAGCGCGTATGTTTTGGATTAGGCCAACCGGCTAACTCAAACATATCCAGGTTAGGTTGAACCAGCTTCGTAGTACAGGCCTCAGGTCCCTTGACTCCCTATCCTTGTGTGTGTCTC
>NW_011342689.1:0-1578 GCF_000735185.1 Notothenia coriiceps | reverse complement strand
AAAAAAAAGGCGCGGTAGTGTTACAGACAGAATATTGTTCAGGCAGAAAACAGCTGTGATCTGGCTCTCATGAGCAAGAGAAGAGAGCGAATCCCTCGTCCGGTGCTGCTATACTGTATACCTCTGCTGGCTCCTCCCCGCCAGCTGGCTCGCCTCGTCTCTAATGTCCGTTGTTGCATTTAAACACAGGATTGGTACTTTTCACATTCAATATATGCTTAACCCGCCTTTTCTCCTCATATTCTCTTTCATCACTCTTCATGTAACACATTCTAAACGCTGTAATCAATACTCCAAAATATACAGAAAATACTTCACGGCTGGTTTGGTTTCCGGATGTTGTCACATGCTACTCTCGTCTGTAAACAATAATGTATTCAAATAAACTGTACTTTCATTTAATATTCAGCATGGTAGTATCTCGACATCTATAGTTGTAGTGTTAAATCAGTAGGTTTCAGTTTGCACCACTCCATGTCATTTCGCTACTCAATTCACCTCTTTAGGAAATCGTATATTAGCCACATGCTAAATGCTAACCGTAGATGAAGGATTTTCAGAATAAAAGCTTAACTGCTTGTGCACAAGAATTTCTGTTTTTTCAGTATAAAAGAGCGTTTAAACTGACGGGTTGTTTAAGCTACATTATACCATCAAAACATTGATTTTAATTTCTAACATTACCAAGTATTCCCCAGCAAAATCTCACTAGCTGGCAGTATGCCACATAGCGATACATTCTGTAAAATACGAGATCATAAATGTCAATGGTAATCACTTCAACCTTATTTGCTTATTTATCTATTTATTCTGTAACTTTGCCAGAGTGACCCAAAAATAATAACCCCAAAAAAATGACTTCCCAAAAATACATCAAATTTCTGAGCTCTACAAATTTGTGAACACAAGTAACTTACTCATTACGTGGCTGATCACCTGCTTGTTGTCTGTCCCTCTTTGAATAATGATGGTAGGCTGTCTGCATCACCCAAACATCCAGACAATTTGATTGGAATCCTGGGTGATCTATTACGCAGGTTATGTTTGCACCATCTCCCTCATATTAATTAAATTCCTCAATTTTGGCCACCATGACATCCTTTTCTTGGCAGCATTGGCACTCTTCAATTGTTTCCATGATTGTACATTTTTCATGTACACCTAAATGTACAAAAGATAGTTGAGAAATAATTGCATTTTTAGGAGGAGACCTACTTCTGTGGTGAGTTCCAAGCCTAGCAGAGTGTGATGCAGTTACCTGAGCCAAGTGTCTATGAATTATAATCAAATGTATACCAGTAAATGGTAAATGGACTGTACTTATATAGCTGCTATTTATTATTATTTATTTACTATATATGAACATCTCTATGAATTATAATCAAATGTATACCAGTCTGTGTTCTGTTGCCTGGGCCAATGTGCCTGCTATGTATTATTATTTATTTACTATATATGAACATCTCTATGAATTAAAATCAAATGTATACCAGTCTGTGTTCTGTTGCCTGGGCCAATGTGCCTGCTATGTATTATTATTTATTTACTATATATGAACATCTCTATGAATTATAATCT
>NW_011342688.1:0-2731 GCF_000735185.1 Notothenia coriiceps | reverse complement strand
ATATATATATATACACGCTTTTCAGCATGCAATATTAATACAAGTGAAGTACAGTGCATATATCCCTTCACAGAACAAAAGTATGCTTTTAAATAAGGTTTAAAGAGATGATGGAATCAAAGCTGAACTGTATAACATAAAAAGGCACACATGCTGAAAGCCCAACTCCAGCAGGGGGGTCTGGGGGGATTCTTCCCCAGGAGATTTTTTGAAATACTAACATATAAACTATGCATTCTGGTACACTCTGAGAAGAAAATAAATAAATCTATTACTACCCGACATATTAATAATATTTTATGCCATCTTTTGTTTTTCACTTTGTTCTGTAGCTGAACCTTCTGCTCCACACAGAGAGAAGAGCAAAGAGGAGATAGTCTGTGTGAATTACTTTCAATTGTTGTAGATAGTCCCCATTGTTCTGTGACCTGTCAATCATCAAACCGGGGGTCATATTTCATTATGTGTTCATTTTGATCTGAAGTTGTACACATGAATGTATAAAGATTAGTTCTACCGCAAAGTTATTTTCCGTGGGGACTTCCGGCAACATCTTGATTCTGATTGGCCAGAGGACTCGAAAAAATATCAGCAAAGATGTTACAGAAGTTTTCAAAACCGTTTATGGTCTCCGTTACTTCCAGTACAACGCCGACTGCATGCGTTAGAAAATCGGGCCTTCAAAATAAAATCTTTTTCCACAAAAAAATTACATTTATTTTTTCTTCCCTCGCACATCTGCGACCCACTCGTAACGGGTCCGCGACCCACCAGTTGAGAACCACTGGTATAGAGGAATATTATGGTATTCACTCCCTGCATGTAATAAACCACTTCTATTGCAATTTAAACTACTTGACTCGACTCACTTTGCCAACAGGTGCTCTTTTCTATTATTTTTTTCACTGTGAATATCACCCATTCAATGTAGGCAATATTCTCAGCTGATTGCCGTCGCGCCGCCTCATTAAACTACAGTTTGCATCCGGACACATTCTTTTAAGTCAGTGGTCTGCAGTTTTGTACCTTCTTGTATCAACTCAGCTTTCTTAGAACCTCAACCATTCACAAATGTTTCTGAATACCAGAAGAAGAGGGAGTCAAGTAGAGCCAAGCTGTGCCATGTGTACAGCTTGTGTGAAATCTTTGTCTGGAGAACATCGGGTCCTGTAGCCCGGGGCCATTGGAGCACTGTGATGACATCACCACATGTCTCCACACTTCCCGATCTTCTGCCAGTCTCATGCACTCCACCACTGCTTTCCCCGTCCACCTCTTAAAGTCCTCCAGTCATTCTCCCCCTTCTTCAGTCAACTGCGCGGTGCGTGATGGTATTTGGTCGCGACTCGCTGGTTCTTGTTATATGTCCAAATCAGCGGTTCAAGAAACCCTATAAGTGCCTGTATCTCCTGCTTCAGTGAGCTGTTTGTACGATGCATTTTCCATCTCGTTTTCCTACGGGAGAACATCGATAACCTGGGAAAGCATTTGGTTTTGTCCTCATTTCAACACTCTGTGAAGCAACAGTAGAAAATCCTGATGAAACTGCTGTTCCCTAGCCACACCAAAGATAGACAGGCTACAATTTGTGTTGTAATTAGTGGGTTGAAGAAAGTCTTGTTCTGTTTTCTGCTCAACGGTGAAGCACTGAAGCAGCAGGGTTGTGAGCTAATGTATTTGTCACACAGACTAGTTATCTTCTCATTGCACATCAACTGGCACCTTGTGTTATGTCAGTGCAGCGAGTAAACTGTGACTTCTTCTAAAAGGAGAATGAACACCGTGTCATATTTCTGAGGCCGACTCGGAACATAACCACAGCTTCGTAGTGCACTCAGCGTGAAATTGAATGTGTGTGCTTGTGTGTATGTGTGTGTTTTCTAAGCCGTCTTAATGCATCTCCATTTATCTCCTCTACACCCACACAGTTTTCTTCCTCTCTCCTCAGGACACGGAGCCCGAGCAGGACAGCCCTGGTCGCCCTGGGCATATCCAATCTGTGCTTTATGCTGCCTTGGCAGTTTGCCCAGTTTGTGCTGCTCACTCAGGTAAACACAGAGCGAGAGAGACATTGAGAGGGAATGTGGGAAGAAGGAGATTAGGGAGAAAATAGAGACTTGGAGAGAACAGAGGACTCTGGCGAGGACGATGCAGAGATTGCAGGAGCTGGCCAGGATTGGAAAGAAACAAAGAGGCAAAAAAGACTGAGAGAAAAGGGATGGAGATGAAAACAGAATACATTTAGAAGGAAAACGTTGGTATTGTTTTCAACTTGGACCCTATTTTTCCTTGTCTTTGTGTCTAAATGATTATTTTATATGTTTTTAGGTGGCTTCTCTGTTTGCTTCTTACATCCTTGGTTACCTCGGCGCTGCCAAGATGCAATCCATCCTCGTCACTCATATGGTACAGTACGCTGCCTTTCCACAATCTGAAATGAATCCATCCGTCAGTGTGAAGAGTGTTTCTTTTTCCTAACTCTTTTGTCAGTGAAGCATCATGCAATGGCAGCTCTGTATTCGGTTTGATTTAACAGTGAAAGGATTGCAACGCACCTGAGCTTCTGAGACAAAATGATTTAAAGGGGGCCTATGATGTTCATATCAGTATGTAGTGTCTGTCCTGTGACATGTCTCCATGCTTTAATGTTCAAAAAGCTCTTTATTGTTCTCATACTGCCTGTGCTGCAGCACCTCTTTTCACCCTCTGTCTGAAACCAGAGCCCAGTCTG
>NW_011342687.1:0-2246 GCF_000735185.1 Notothenia coriiceps | reverse complement strand
CTATGTTAACGAATTTAAAGAGCTTTTATACAACCGGGTGGAAGAGAGCTCTCTCCTGAGAGGCTCAAATAACCTCAGCTCAGTGAGTTTGAGGCACACCTTGATATGATCATTATAGTTATTAATGAGACATTAGAGACTAAATTATTAACGGGTATAAAATACTATATGACAGTAACAAAAAAGTTGTTAAAAATAACAAGAATAGAGTTCGAAAGGGGAGTGATTTGTAAAATATCAAAAAAGAAAAATCTGCTTACAGTTCTGTTTCATATGGGTGTTGAGAGATGTATCCATAGATCTCCTCATGTTGCTCTCAAAGTGCACCAGATTGATGCTTTTAACTTCAATATTTAATTCTTCCCGGGGGAGCATGCCCCCATACCCCCCAAGAGGAGGTTAGGTCCCCCCCACTTAAATCATGTTCACATGGATACTAAATACATTTGCACACATCTTGTGTCCATATCTTTCTGTTTTGGTGGTCATGCCACACCGTACACATGCATGCATGCATGCGCGAGTCATGGTAAGATATCTGGATTAAGAGGTTGCTTTTTCTTTGCACAGCATGAAAGAAAGGCCAAATGAATTGGCTGTGATTTTAGTTTTTTTAAGCAGAGGTTGAGTTCAATCATTTGTACGGCCCTCGGAGGATGTTGTAAAAATTGAAAGGAAAAAGGTTCCCCACCCCTGCTGTAAATAATAATAAAAACCCTTGATTTATAACTTAACATCTCTGTCTCCTATTGATCTGAGTATATTATAAAGAATAGCAGTTAATTGAAGCATTATAGCACAGGCCTTTGTCAGATGGTATATTACGCAGTTTTTTTCCTGCTTCGAATAGTTCTCTCTTTGTTCACCATACCTGTGTTTGCATCACTGATTTATAGTCCTTCGACTGTTGTTGTGTGTGTTGTCATCTTTGGTCATTTTAACTTAACAATGTAAAAGATTGCTTCCACATTGCTCCTTAAGGTGACAGCTAAGCACACAGCTGCTAACAGTGCTAAAGATGCTAACGGTGCTAACACCTCTACACTGAGAAAACTGATCAGTTGACTTTAATTACATTTCACATAACTGTATTATAGCCTATAGTGAGATTGAAGAGTACAAAATGTATTCAATATTTTGTTATATTGTTTATTATTTAGCTAATCACAGGGATATATGTATTTTTCTATTGTGAATTTGTATATAGTTGCTGCTAGTATCAATTATAATTTTTTATTTGGGTTTTTACATTGTATTCTTACTATATATACTTGTCGCTAATGTACATTTCTTTGTGTGTACTGCTGCTGGAACAAAATAATGTCCCAATATTGGATAAATAAAGTATATTTATCAGATGTTACTCAAACATTAGGACATTTTAGGGGACTATTTCAGCAGTGGATTAATACACATTTGGTGCTCCACTGAGTATTTGTGGCAGAAGAACGTGTGTATTTGAGATTGGATAGAATTATACCAGTGGCGGCTGGTGGAAAATATTTTTGGTGGGGCTATGGAAATAGGGACCAAACCATACTAGGGCGGCCCTGGGGGATTCTCCACCGGAATAATATTTTGAGAAATTACCCCTTAAATTATGACTTCTGGTGATGTTATTTTCAGTGTGGTTAGCTATGAATCTTCCAAAACTGTGCAACAGTACAGTAGGCCCACACAAACTGCAGAACACTGGTGCTTTGGGAAGACTCAAATGATTTAATTCCCATTTAAAATCAGGAGACTAAATACGAACATTGTGTGCGTGCGTGTGTGCGTGTGTGTGTGCGTGTGTTATACTTGCCAACCCTCCCGATTTTCGCGGGAGACTCCCGATTTCTGACAAAATCAGATTTACTCACGAATGTTTCCACTCGGACTTTAATACAGCTGCACCATTGTTTGGTTTCCATGGTAGCGCGTCTCTTTAGCAGCGCACGCAACCCAAAGTTTTAGAGGGTGAGGAAGATGAAAACTGAACAAGAATCGACAACTCGACCCTTTGATCACTCCTTTCCTGTAAAATACAGGTCCAGCCCACACATATGCTCCATGGTGCCACAGGCATTTCCCTTACAACTAAAATAAGCATCCATCCATCCATCCATCTTCTCCCGCTTATCCATGGTCGGGTCGCGGAGGTAGCAGTTCCAGCAGAGAACCCCAAACTTTCTTTTCCCTGGCCACATCAACCAGCTCTGACTGGGGGATCCCAAGGCGCTCCCAGGCCAGCGAAGAGATATAAT
>NW_011342686.1:0-3248 GCF_000735185.1 Notothenia coriiceps | reverse complement strand
ATACAAGTGTGAATCCTTCTGTGTGCATGTGTGTATTATGAGACTGTTCTGAGCCCATAGATTTTGGCCACTTTATGTGTCATAACGATGTTTTGGCTTGTGTTAGCCAATAACCAACCAAGGTAACCCCCCCCCTTATCACCTGAATCTCCTCCAAGAGCACCATTGTGTTCTTTTAACAATATCTCTCAGAGGGGCGTGGGGAGGGGCTCCTTATTTTCATCTAAAGTAACAGACAGAGAATCAGCACTTTGGAAACAGGGCTGAAACAGAGGGGATTATGGGATGCTGCAATTATCTGTTTGGTGTTTGGAGCCAAACACTTCAGAGACATGTTTTGTATCTGAGACCTATAATATATTGATGAAAAACAGTATAATAGGGGACCTTTAAGGCTGCTTTGACACAGGGTGTATACAATTGGCAGGGTCACACTGCTCCTTTTAAGAGACACATTCAATAACTTTTCAAAGTACCTAAACCAAACGTGTCTGGACTTGATACAACAATTAATGGATATTGTCACTTTGTTTGTTTTACCAGCTGCTCATATTCACTTTGATTTTAGGTTTTTTCTTGATGATTTTGTATGCTGACCTAGCTCTGGTCACTTCTGGTGTGAGATTCGAGTACATATAACCAGTGGATTGTTTCCTTTTCAAACATTTAAAGTGTTTTTGGTTAAAATGATTGAATTAGTTACGTTTTTTTGTGTTAACAAGATAAAGGATTCAGTTCCCAGTTGGAAAGGACCATCTAAGGGCGAAGAAAATAAGTAAAAATATTCTAAATATACCTTGCACTTTAACTTATTTTGTTATTTTTAGGGATGACCTTTCTTTAAAGAGTCTAAAACACATTTAGCTGACATCCCCATCCACAGCACGACATTGCTTTGCTTCCATGCTGGTCCTTTCTCTTCTTCATTCACTGTTGGTAATACACTGACTGTGGATAAGTACCTCATATAACCCCACCCCAAAAAATCCTACAACGCTCCCTTTCATGTGTTCTAGGTCAGAAGACATCTGAGGCGCTAATCAGAGGCAGCTGAGCTTGCTTTTGAATACATTTGAAACAATGAAACAGGAAAATACATTCTTCCATTCCCTTGGGAGGTGACTCATGGTTAAGAATAAACAACATTTCCTAGTATTCTAGGTCTTACATTTGAAAAAAAGAAAAACGCCAAGACATTCCAGAAAGCTCCATGACCTGTGGCAACCAGACAGAGTAAATAGTGCCTCTATGGGAGGGATTAATTCATGTACTGTACCCCACTGGTTCCATATGAGAAGGTTTGCTTAGAGGAAGACTTCAGAGTCTCTGGTGTATTTCTCTTTAACCTCATTCCCTTCACAGACCAGCATGCTGGACGGGCAGCAACACTGTCAGCGTAAGGGCTAATTATCCTCACTGTATCAGAGCTCTTACAGCCTTATGGGGCGAGTGGCTTCCAAGAAAGGCTTTGTTTCCAGTCAAAGCAGGGCTTACTTTTGCTCTTACATCTTTTGCTTGTTTTTTTTTATTACTGCCACATATTATTCCATTCTATTTCTATGTAAATACTGCTATATTTTTTAATTTATTTTAAATATTTTTTAATGTTATTATAGTTTTCTTAAAATAGTTTTCTATCTGTGTTTTTCATTTTTGTTTTACTTTTATGTATGCACCAGGACATCTAGTCAAATTCCTCGTACGTGTCAACCTATCTGGTAATACACCTGATTCTGATTCTGACATTGCAGAAGCTGCTGAGAGGCTGTTTTTTTTTTTTTTAAATGCATGCTTTTAAAAAAAAATATATATATATAATACAAAGAAGTTTATTTTCCACCGTGCCATATGCAGCCAGCAGATGATACTAGAATATACACTTTGTTTAGGCTGCAGCAACTTCCTCGTCTCCTTATGTTTTGACAGGGATAAACGTAGGCGCTCTACAAAGCAAATCACTCTGGCTTGCTACACATATGATCTCCCAGATAAGCACAGCCTCAACTACATTAGGAGGAGGAAGCAGACAATCTTTAAAAATCACAGGGTGTATTGTCTGGCTGATTTATAAAAAAAAAGAGATGTTGCTGAAGATTTCACACTGCAGTCACGTGTTTTCAGAAATACTCCTTTACACTCACAAGACAAGCTTATAATCAGCAACTCGAGCTGTTTGTGGCAGATCAGCTTTTTATAGCAGAGTGTGATTCCTCATGTGAAAAACAACAACTGCTTAGCACATTTTTTAACAATTCAACTACACAGATGTCTTTAAACCTGAATTCATCATTTATCTTCTGGCAACTGCAACGTAGCAAGCTGAACCCACAACATTTACATTAAGCCATAAAGTTGATTTGGCCAACAGTGGTTCGTTCACACAACCGGCAGAAACAGAAATATTCAAAGACAATGTTTGCTCTCACTTTTAGTTTAGTTTTGCTCTTTATCTAATCCTGATAAAGCCGTAGATCAGGGGTCACCAACCTTTTTTAGGATGAGGGCTACTTTCAATAAAATAAAGCAAGTCGGGGGCTACTTTTACTCCTCTTTTTTTTGTTTTTTGCAGTGTATATATTTTATATTTATATATTATATGCTTACCTTTAACCTTTGTGTGCTGTTTGGGTCTGTGGGACCCGTTTTCAGTGTTTACTAAAAGAAAATGTATTCAATTTAATAATTTTAACCTGCTTTATTTGGGGGTGGACCTCACATCCTCTAGGGGGGGCCTCACATCCTCCAGGGGGGATCTCACATCTTCTAGGGGGGTCCTCACCTCCTCTAAAAGATTTTTTTTTAAATGTTGAAGTGAAATGCACCAATCTGCTGCACTTTGAGTACAAAATGAATTTATGGATGCAGCTCTCAACACTCATATGAAAGGGAGCTGTATACGTTTCAATACTCCAATCATCTTTAGAATATTATCACAACCAATAACAAATAATTTAAACTGGTTTATTCTTATCTTATGTTACCTAGTTAGCATTCTTTCTTTTTATTTATGCATATTTTACTAATCACTCCCCTTTTAAACTGTTTTTTGTACTGTCCTATAGTACACACTGGAATGACTTCTTACTTTATCTATATTAAATAGATAAAAGTGTGACTCTCTCTCGCTCTCTCTCTCTCTTTCTCTCTCCCTAGATCTCTCGCTCGCTCACAGAGGCTGTGTGCTCCTCCTTGGCGATGACGGGTTGCGTTAAAAAATAATAATAAACATATTTGTAAAGTGGGAGGAC